>NW_010224888.1:0-8143 GCF_000690775.1 Eurypyga helias
AGCGATGTCGTCGTGAGCGATGTCGTCGTGAGCCGTGGGCCACCGCCAGCATGCTGCAGAAGCTCACCGGGAAGCAGCTCAGCGACGGGTTCGTCATCGGCAAAACCGTGACCGAGGAGGTGCAGGCTGGCGCTCTGTGGGGTCCCCCTCACAATCCCCCCGGCCCCCTTGGTGCGGGGGAGCAGTTAACGGCCTCGGGGTGAGTGCGGGGTGTTGGCCCTCTGCTCTCGGCGGCTGGGAGACGGTCTTTACGCCCGTGTCTGTGAGGGCACCGGGGGGCCCTCCCTTTGCTCGTGTGTGTGCCCTCCGCCCTGGGTGTGCAGAGCATTTCCCCAAAGGGCTGGATGGCTCCGTTTGGCTCCCCAGCTCTGTGCGAGCTCGGGGTGGTACGTTGAGGGATTCCAGCCTAATGCCCACCTACCTTTGTGGCTGTAGGCCAGGTGGGGTTTTATGGGTTTAACACTTAAGTTATTTTCTGTTTTGCTACTTATCCCTTGTCTCGATCATCACCAGATGTGCTGCGTGCAGGATTTTCTTTCTGTATAGAGGGCATTAGCGCTGCTGCACAGCTGTGGCAAGTGCTGTTGAAAAACGGTGGGGAAGACTTGGTTGGTTCTGATTCAGGTGTGTAGCTTAGCAGTTTTGGCAGTGGCAAGTGACAAATGAGAATCAGGAGTAAACGTTTATTTGTTCATTACAGCATGTTATTCTCATGAAGCGTGTTTTTATCCATTTAACTATTAAAATCAAGGCGCAACGCTACTGATTTGGGCTGATCTTTTGTTTTCCCCTCACAGTCCCTTAACGGTGCTTAGTTGTACTGTTTTCAGTGGCTGATTCTTGAACGTTGAATAATTGTTTTACATACGTCAAACATGGACCGGTAGTGTGTCACACGTTATTTGTAACAACACTTCTGAGTAGATTCATCCATGTTTTATACTGAAGTTTGTAAGCAAATATTCTTAACGATAACTAGGTGTTACCTACCCTATAATTTTGTTGGTAAGTTTAATTTGTTATGCTACAGATTGTGAGAATTGGACTTTTAACTATTTTTTTTCCTTCCGCAAATACACCTCTTCAACCAGCAATTTAGTTAGCTGGAGGTCTGTGGTACAGATTCTCTCCATAGGATGTTGTGATAAATCTAGCAGATTTCTTTAAAATATGTTTAACTTTTTTTAGTTTGTCATCTTCCTCTTACATGTTTGGCTTTTCTGTGCTTTTCTCTGCTTTTTAACTAGAGAGGGAGTACATAATACTGTCATCAAATGAAAGTGCTGGTAGTCTGTAAAGTTTACCTCTCATTTCTGGTTTTGTCCATTTTTTCAAAGTGAGGTCTTAGCAGATGGTATTTTTTCAGCCTTTGGTTATTTCTTTTTTCATTTACCCTCTTCAGTTTTCAGTTTGATTTCTCCCTCTCCCAAGCGTGGACACTAGAACTGGATGCAGTAGCCTGGTATCAGTTTCATCAGTAAAACAAGCCTATAAAAGTAGGTGAGCTTTGTGGTGTATTTCCTTAGCATTGCATTGGGATTTAACATTGAATTGGTTACAATGACTAAATCTTTTTTAAACTATTATTGAGCGGCTGCTGTAGCGTATATTGTAGTTGATGGTCCTTGTTTCTGGACTTAGAAGGCTGCATTTGGTTATATTAAAAATGAAATTGAAGTGTAATTTATGAAGAATGGGTAAATTGTGTCTGGTCACTTTGTGGGGTTGTTTTGATGTTTTTTCCTACCTGTTTTTGATGATCATAAAGGTAAGTGGACCTTGCATGTTTACTGGCCTGCCATTTTTCATAAGCTGAAGTTTGGAAGCTAAATTTTTAGCCATTTTTTTCACCTGTTTTCCAATAGAAAGCTGTGAAGGTACCATTTTAAAAAACTAATTTATGTGACTTTTCATTACAGGAATATAGCATCTCTAACCAAGTAAAAATTTTCTGAAACCAGCATTGTGGATGTTAATTCTCACTGTAATATTAATTCTGCTAATGCCTTTTATATGCTTAGTGTCTGTTACCCTCCTTCTTATGTAAAAGGTACTTGAAGTTTAACTCCTTGGGGAGCTTAATCACTGAGGAAAAACCTTTCTTTCAGACCACCCTGCCCTTATGCAGGGATCATGTCTGGATTGTGTAGAACTGCATGAAAAGAACCTTATACTCTTTATGCTGCATCAGTAGGGCAGATTGAGATCAACTCTTGTTACTTATTCACAAACTGACAGCTGCACAAAAGGAGGGCAAAGAGTTTATACCAGCTCTGCGTGCACTTATGAGTTTGCATGTGCTTGTGAAGTTTTGTGTCTTTAGTTTATGGAAAGTGGAGGGGACTGGGTACTTTTGGTATTGAGCTGCAATTTTTTATTATTCTAAACCTGTAGGAACAGATCCACTCTAGTCCTCCAGTGCTGTGTCAGTTAGGTGTATGCAAGAGTTCTGATGTTTCTCCTTCTGCGTATATTATGCTCCAGTCTTCTGCATGAAATGTTCTCTAGATTATAAGCTTTCCAAAGTGGTTTTGTTTTTGTTTTTTTTTAAATAGTATTCTTACCTTTTCTGAAAGTATTGTTCTGTTTGTTTCACTGAATCTGTTGTGTTATTAGTAAATTCTTTGTTGGGTGGGGGATACAGCTTTGGAGCATAAAGAAATATCATTCAGTTGAATGGTACCAATTTAGGGAAATCTGAATTTTGTCTTCAGTATGTTTGAAGAAAATAATCAATGGAAGCAGTTTTCCCTATTTTTGCAAACTAGTGCTTTTTGTGAATTGGGCCATGTAAGCCATGTCCATTTCCTCTGATGTGGCAGACAGATTAAAAGGAAATCTGGAGATGAAGAAGTTACATAGAAGACACATAAAAATTTATTACATACAGTGATGGGAGCCCAATTGGAAATGTAGCAAACTGAAGTCTGGCATATGTTTTCACTGATTTTCTGCTCTAATTGTCTGCTGTGACCATAACTGCTACGTATCCAATCAGCCTTGTAAAAGTTTATTATAAACCCACAGTGATAGATAGTAGTAACTGAGAAACCGGAGAATTTGTTTCACTTAAATTTAAAAAGATCACCTCTTGCTTTGGAAATTATCTGTTGACTCTTTTGCTGTTCTAGAAAAATACTGTCTGATTTGATCAAAACATTTCAGTTTAATGCAGAGTCTGAGTTTCAGGATAACTTCCAATAAGTCAAATAAAGTACTATTTGAAATTAATTCACCTCTTAAAAAATAGAGGTAAATGAAATTAAATATCCAATGTTTTCATTTAGTTGTCTATCTTCACATCATTTCAGCACATGCAGGGTACAGTTTGGAAAAAATATTGAAGCAGTACATGCAGGATGTTACAACTTCTGACATTGTTTTCATTTTAGAACTTATTCTTGAAGTTAAGAAATAACTGTTCAGCTCCAAAAAGTATTTATCAGTTTATTTGATATAACTGATATTATATGAAACCATTTATTTTACACAGTATAAAGTTCCCATAGAGCCTAAAAGCTGACAAATAGCTTTTTTCACATATACAGAAGTATACATGTACAAATATAAGTATACAAATACAGAAGTTTTTAACTAACACTTTGTGAACTGATGCTATTTCAAAATACGGAAATCAGTCTTTTCATCTACCTGTATATGGCTAAAAAAAGGCTTCAGAATTTTTTCAGAAACATCTACATTTTTGGTTAAAAGGTACCTTCAAACACAACATCCTTAAGGTACTATAAAGGAGAATTCATATTTAAAGTTTGTATGCTGCATACTAACTATAATCAAGCATTTTAATTTCTAAACTTGGAAGAAAGGGGAGCATGTCACATTTCTCATTCCTATGTTTGTGGATGGCAGTCACAAGAAAGGAATGCAAACGGCTACGTAGCTTTTTGAAAGAAACATGATCTACTTAACTTGATGGGTAGTAATAGGGTAGATTCCAGATTCGATGAGAGAAAGTGGGAAACATGCTTTGTGTGTTTTTGTCGACATAACTTGAGACCGTGGGGATTTCATCTTTGGCCGACTTGTTAGAACTGTCTCCATGCAGGCTGAAATGTTCAGAGCAGTTTGTATTCCATACGTCTGCCAGTCGGTCTTGTTGGTTTTCTCTCTCAATGGCAGTAAGAAAATCTTTTAAAACTTGCTTGAATATGTAGACTATTTCCCAAGGTAAAACATCATTTTCTGCCAAAACTTCACGAAATCTAGAAAGAAACAACAATTGAAATCTAATCTTTAGTGTTGAAAACTCTTCTGTTTCCTCTGCGGTCTGTTGAGGGCAGGGGAAGAAGGAGGAAATGACTGCGTTCTGCTGTCATTTATTCCTTGCTGCCACATTTCCCCAGACACCTCCCCCAAAAGATTAGAAGAGGAAGAGAGCTCTGACAATGTACTGGATGTGATCCAGCTATTACGAGAATTGAAAGCTATTGTTCTGAGTATGGTTTGGTGTTGGTTTTTTTTTTTTGGCCCATCTGGGTAACTTGATTTAAACTGACTTTGCCCTTAGGTATATTCTGGGCTTTAAAAGGTACATAGGATTGTTCTGTTGTTTCTGTGTGTCCTCAGAAAATGTATTTAAAGTGCAGACATAGGAGAACTTTTCTTTGTAAAATGTGGGGTTTTTTGTTGGTTTGTTAGAAAATGGATTTTTTTTTTAACATACTGATTTTCTAGTTTTAGAAACTTTCACGTATTTTGGGCAGTGAGGCTGTGTAACAGTGCATTGCATTAATGATGTAATTTGATTTTTGGTTATTGGGTTACTGTCTAATAAAAATTGGGAATAAATAAAAAGAAAAACTGAAAGTACTGAGAGGTCACATGCTTAAACATGCGAGACCAGGAAAATCCTGATTAAAAACTTCTTGCAAGTATAATATATTAAAGATATTTCTAAAACACCTGTAAAAATGTTTTCCAGTTGCTCATCATTCTTTCTTTGGAAGAATGATCAGAGCCAAATATAAGCTTGGATTAGGTAGAAGGAACATCTTATTTATGATAGAGAAATTATACTAATCTTATGATATCATAAATTATGATATCATAAATCATAAAGAAATAGGAATCACTTACCTGCTGAGAACAGTTCCTGTTTGGCAAGGCTGGATTTGTGAACACAGAACTTCGAGCTGCCGCTGCTCAGTAGCTGGAATTGTTGCTTGAGGGTTTTGGTAGTTCTTCAGCCAGTTGTTATCCATGCCAGTCTTCTGGACTTTTTGTTCATTTTCAATCTCTTGCACTAATCTTTCACGCTCTTTCAGGTGCCATTTCAATTCCCTCAGTAGGGTTTTTGTAACCACTTCTGATCCAGGGTATCTTGTGTGTTTGTAGGAGTCATTTTTTGACCATTTCATCCAGCCAAAAAGTGGCATTTTTAAGCTGTGAGGGGAGAGAAAATAAATTTTATTTCTCTCTGACCAGTAATACTTATACCTCTAGACTTCCTTTTTAGCAGCTGCATGTTTAAAGGAAACTTCAGTAATGATTCTGAAACAGCAGTACAGTAAAAGGGGTGAGTAATGATTCTGAAACACTTAGCAGTACAGTAAAAGGGGTGATAATAATCGCCAAGCCATGATTAAATCTGACAAGCCTTACATTTTATAGTATTTTCCGTCTGTTTCCTGAGTTAACATAACTTTGTGAAGTTCACAGCATTTAAAAGTGCGTATTTATCGTCTTGGAAATACTTCATTTTATATCCTGATAGTATATATAGTTTAGAAAAAAAATATTCCCCAAACCAACCAAACAAGACGGTCCCCAGAACGACAACAAAAATACCTCCCAACAAACACAAAACCCCAAATCTCCAAAATTTCAGTTAACCTGTACATTTAAAAAGTAATGAAAAAGGTTAAGTGCTGGAACTCTGCGTGATCTGTTTTTAAAACTTCTGTATCCATTTTTATTTTAAATATATTCTTGTTTACATAATCTGGAAACTGAAATGTGGTGGAATAGGCTTTTCAGTTGCAGTTTGTTACAAATCATGCAGACACAATCATACTAATTGGAATAAAATAACATGAATTACCTTTGCCGTTGTCTATGACACTGTTGTTTCAGGTGAGTTTGCTTGAAGGTCTCTTATCCTAGCATATCCGCATATCCTGTTTCCGGGCTGTTATTACTGCTGGAAGAAAACAAGGGTTTATCTTTTTCTTTTTTTTTTTTTTTCATTTACTCAAACTGTGCTTAGAAAAATGACTTTCTGTACTGAGTATGACAGTTTAAGTTTTTCTGCTTTTAAGGTTCTTTTTCATCCTCTGTTCCAGAGAGAAGTTGTAATCCATTTAAGCTAACATGGTATCTCAAATACTTTCTACAAATCCATTAAGATCTCCTACCTTTGAATTGAGTTCTGTCGATGGCAGCAATTTTAAAAAAGATGGTAACAATTTCAAATGCTTGTTGCTAAATCCATCCAAAGGTATTGTTGGTAGTGAGATGAATAATGATAGTCAGAAGCAACTACAGATGTCCTTCTAGCTGAAGCTAAGGCTGTCGTATGATGCGATGCTTGGCTGTGCATAGCTGTAGGTCACAGTTTAGAGCTGTATTTTTATGCCTGTAGAGTGCTAAAAATAACTGCATTGCTTTTATCATCAAACTAAACTTTCAGGCCATTGAGATGCTGGAAGACTTTTCTCCCATTAGAGGGGGATCAGGCTGTTCTACTCTCATTTCTAAACAGCTAAGAATAGTCTTTCTCTACTAAAGATAATCTAAAGCCTTTGTTAAGTGAGTGTTGACAGAAAAGAGCTATTTGACAGTTGCTCAGGATTTTGTTGCTATATGAAATAGTTCTTCCAGCTGAATTTCATCAATCTTGTGGTACTACACTTTTTCATTACTGTGCATAGCCGTTAGCATTTTTAATTAACATTGCAAATGTGTTTAAAGAAGCCAGTCTGTAACACCTATGGTGTGCCATAAAAGAAACATTAATCTAATTAAAGGACTAGAATGATAAAGGGATGCAAATTGAGGTTGAACTGATCTGAAAAGCCCAGAATCGTAAGTCTTACCGTAGACTTTGCTTCTCTCTCACCTGGCTGTCAGTTGCCTGCTCCTTCTTTCCTTGATGAGTATTTTGAGCATATCCATTTTTAAGCATCTTTTTCAGGGATGGCATTGTGCACACTAAAGGTTGCTGAAGCAGCCATTTTCCGTTACAGTTATCTGGTCTCTTCCTATTAATCTAAACAGTAGGCATGGTTGCCTCCTCTTCTGCTTTTTCTTGTTCTAATGACTGACTTCGCTCCTGTAAGTATTTTTCATTTCTACTTTTTTGCCTGCACTGGGGCGTTGAACTGTTGGGAGAACAAGGGTTCTATAAATTTGTTCTAGATGTCATACAACATAAAGGGTGACGTGTGTGGCTGTTATTAAAGCTGATATTACTTATACATTGGAAAAATTCAAGTGTCAGTATTAATCCTCTTCAACTGAAAGGTTTTCACATTGCATTGTATGTGGGACTATGAAAAAGGAAAGGAGCTAGGTTTATGATGACAGAACTGTCCTGACAGATTTTCAGATGAAATTAAAATGCTCCTTGCCACCTCCTTTACAGCACAGTTAGCATGTCACCACTTTTTTTCCAGTGTATCAAATCAGAAAGTAAACTGCTGTACAGCATAAATCCATTGTAGTGTCTTTGCAAATTAAGGAGATGCCTACTGGAAGGTGTGGAGTTTAATTAAATGAGAAATCTACACCAGTTTTGGGTTTGTGTTGTTTTGGGTTTTTTACCTAATCTTTGGTTGCATCATCAAATTTTGTGAGGCAGGGTACTGAGAGTGATATTTTATCTTTCCATTGGTAGGAGAACACAAAAGCTGAAAATTTGTATTTGCTGCTATGTTTTTATCCATTTCAGATGTGTAGTCAGGAATAGATGACTGCTTATGGGAGACTGGCATTGGGAACTAGAACTTCAAAGTAGAGCAGTGTTTTATGTGGTTGCTAGCCAGTGGTTAATCCTGGAAGCTTTGTGGAGAGTTACAGTTCCATCCAACAATCCCTAAATGTGCTCCTGGTTCTGCAGTGCTGTGTGGGGTGGAAGTTTCAGCTGGACTTTGGCTGATTGTGGGTGTGTTCCCTGAAGGCATTC
>NW_010224888.1:8188-65428 GCF_000690775.1 Eurypyga helias
AGCTGCAGTTATTGTGACGATGTAACCTGGTGGTGGAGAAATCCTGTATTTTGATTTCTCTCAATTTTTAGGCGGATCCTAGATTTGTAATGATAAAATTACAGATGGTGTGAAGTCCTTACTTACCTTTAGTTTGGTTCTTTTTTTTTTTTTAATGTTCTTCAGCTCTCATTATTAGGGAAAAAAATGTTTTGGTCTCCTTAGGATTCATGCAGCAATCTTGCACTTTCCTTCATTCTGTAAATTTAAGTAACTAGGAGATAGTGTGTTTTTAAAAGTCATTTATAGTCTTAATCTTACAAGTATCTCTTGTCTTTGGCACTTGATCTCATTTCTCATTACTCACTTCTATAAATTTTCTAGCAATTTCAGTCCTAGCACTCTTGCTTTTTTACTGTAGCATAAACCCCAATATTTTTAATTCTAATTTCCCATGTCTAAATTGTTCTTTGCTGGTATTAGTGGCTAAAACACATTCTAATACTTGAATGAGACCATAGCATTAGTTATATACTGATGAGTAAATTTTGTCTTTTTTAATAAGCCATAATTTACTCTGCCACTGCAGCAGAGCAATTGTTTGTTGATTTATTTATTTTCCTGTAAATTAACCCTAATTGTATGTGTAATATAAAATGTAAATTGAAGATTCTTCGAACTTTTTAAAACTTTTCTTCAACCTCCGTATTTACTTTGTTTTCCTATTTTTTTTTTATCCAAGGAATGTAATGAATTCTTAAAGCATCTGTTGTTTCTGTCATTTAATTCTGTCATTTTTTTTTGAACTGCAGTGAATGATATTTTTCCTTAAGTAGGTAAATCAGAAAGGGTTTCTTCTCATATAAGCGTTTCTTACACTTTCTCTTAAGATAACCATTCCTTTTTCTAGTGGAAGCTGTCCCTGCCCATGGCAGGGGGTTGGAACTACATGATCTTTAGGGTCCCTTCCAACCCAAACTGTTCTATGATTCTTTTTCTGCCGCATATTTTAGGCCTGTTTTCTAATGCTGTTCTCGAACTGAGAGAGCAGCAAGAGTTGCTGGAGTCAAAGTGCAGATTTCCTTTCACAAATCAATTCAGACAGTTCTAGTGGTCTTTCCTTTCTTGCTATGGCAGGTTCATCAGGAAAGAGCCTTATTCCCAAACAATAGCCTTACAAGAGTGCATGCTAAGTGTAAATTGAGTGGGTAAGTCAGAAAATAAGAGTGGCAGCCAGTGGATAAAATGGTCTCTCTTTCCTTTTTCCCTGTGTAAGACACAGAGGTGATTTCTTCCTATTTCAAAAAAGGCTTTGTGCAGGCCAGAGTTTTTTAAAAACTTTGATGATAGCTTGTTTTTATCCATTGGGCTTTTTGGTACCCAAAAAATGTATTCCAAGGTGTCAGTGTCTTCCTCTTTCTCCTGTACTCCTTATTCTTCACCCATCCTCAAGTGAATGGGAGGTTCACATCAAATAGTTATTACTTTTTCAACCAAAAGTCAATTCTAGCAGTTTACAAAGATGTCTCTCACTTAGGCAGTTGGCTAGGAGACTGCATAACCTGATTTGTGGAGATGATAAATGAGGGCAGGAGAAGAAAAGGAAGATCTCATTTTTCCTCCTGAGAGTACAAAATACTTTTTTTAGCAATTCTGTAAGTAATAACTGATTGTATTGCACTGTGTGTATGCACTACACGATTACTCTAGCTGTGTAGGTTAAATACTCATGTACTTCTCAGAATCTTTTTTCTGAAATAATGGTAGAAGTGGAGGCCTGTGGAGAAGCGCTGATGGCATGGCCATGCAGCTGGATGCATTGAATTCGGACCATGTGAAGAATAAATGCGTCACCTTAAGAGTGGTTGAATAGGGCTAGGCAATTAAAAAATAGAAGTTTGCGTGGCAGAGCTTGTGTGTAAGGAAGTGGTTAAACTTTTGCATCAGTATGGGTGGGCGAAGACAACTGCAGATGTAATGATGGACCAGTCTAAATGCACCATTGCAATAGTGACTCTGCTTTGTTGTGGTGAGGATTTCTTAGGGGTTATGGTCGATAGGTTTGGTTTTCACAGCTTCTCTGGGCAGCCTGTTCCAGTGCTTCACCACCCTCTCTGGGAAGAACTTCTTCCTGATATCTAATCTAAATCTCCCCACTTTCAATTTAAACCTGTTACCCCTTGTCCTGTCACTACAGGCCCTTGTAAAAAGTACCCTCCCAGCTTCCCTGTTGGCCCCTTCAGGTACTGGAAGGCTGTAATGAGGTCTCCCCGGAGCCTCCTCTTCTCCAGGCTGAACAAGCCCAATTCTCTCAGCCTGTCTCCATAGAAGACGTGCTCCAGCCCTCTGAGCATCTTTGTGGCCTCCTCTGAACTCGCTCCAACCATTCTATATCCTTCTGATAATGAGGGCTCCACAGCTGGACGCAGTACTCCAGGTGGGGTCTCACCAGAGCAGAGCAGAGGGGGAGAATCCCCTCCCTCGACCTGCTGGCCACACTTCTGATGCAGCCCAGGATACGGTTGGCTAATAGATTAAAATGGAAGAGTGTGTGGGATTTTCCCTACTGACTTCAGTAAACATAGCCTATGATTTAGAAGGTGATCTTCATAATGATTGACTCTGTGGATCACCAGTTAGAGTAACAAGCATGCCCTGGTGCATATGGCAGAACAGTTCCTACTGAGGCCATGTGCTCTGTTTATTCTGTTATTTTCTTTCACCCTTAAATGAAATATGACACAGCCATTACTGCTTGATGCATTCTGGTTAGTAGGAGGCATGTTTAGGGAGTCTGCTACTAGCTTTTAACTTGACTGGGGAAAGGAGCGTCAATCTGGTGTGGTATTAGTACATGTCATCTTTAAACAATTCCTCCAAAGACAGCTCTGCATCCATGGTGGCAGTTAAGTTCTGGGTGTGTTTTGTACTGAAGAAATGCATCTGAAACTGACGCTTGCTGTGAGAACCCTTGGTTTCAAAGTGGTTTTGTTCAGCCACATCTGTATCATGGAAATCCAGTTCATGGCTCTAATCTTCAACGTGAAAATGCCCAATACTCGAAACATCTCATCTGTTCAAGGAATTCCTCTTTTGCTTCTGTCTTCACAATTGTGGGCAGGACCTTGATTAGTAAGATATTCTGGAATCAAATAATTGGTGTGATGCTGCAAAGATTTACTTAAGTAGAAACATTGCTTGCTTTTGAAGTTCTTCAGGGTTAAAACCTCTGAATCTCTCCTTTTCGATGCTCTTACAGCTCTGTATGTTACTAGCTAGGAGTCCTCAGCTCTGTTGAAGGCATAGCACATTGGAGAGTAAGGATATTTCTGTAGGCTTGAGATGCAAGTACAACAGACAACACAGGATTTAAATAGCTGAAACTTACCACAGGGGAACAGAATGAGTCAACATGTCACATGTGATGTGTCTTCTGAGGGTGATGAATGTACCTGGATTTTAGCTTTGTTGATGCAGTGGCAAAGCATAACTCTGAAAGACTATTTGAAGAGTAACTCTGAAGTGGTTTTATGGAATTCTACAGGAAACTCTCTAGTATAAACAGTAGCATTAGAGAAAGGGGGATTCTTACTCAAAAATCATCGTAACTGGCCTTAATACCAGCTACTTTAGGAAAAAAAAAAAAGATTAAAAGATCTCCTTAGGACAGGAAACAGATACCTACATGATCTGTGATAAAACAAGTTTTAAGTTCTGATTATGACTTCTCATTGCTATTGTAATAATTTGCTGGAACGCAGAAGGCATATTCTTGCATTCTTCATATTGTTCTTGCAAAATCTGAAATTCTCACAAAGAATAGAAGTTCTCCAGGGAGCAGCTGTTTTTCCAGTGTAGTGTTTTCTTTTGAACAAGTATTGTTCTGTAACTGTGTTCTGGGAAGTAGTGAAACTGTTCTAGTTTGTCTTGGGAGAAAAAAGATGCAAATCCAAGTCAGAGCTGAGTATTTCAAGAAGACTTTAGTCTTAACATACGTGCCTTAACATCACATACACCAAAGAGTTTCCTAAACTGAAAACCAGGTCTTATAATAAAAAAATTGTCTAGAGGAATTGAAGAGTAAAAGCAAGAAGACTTGGGGTTGAGAAAAAAAACTATTTAATAAGTGAATAAAGTGGAAGAGGGAAGAAAAAACAAGGGAAGCAAAGGCAGTCATGCACCATCTCACATGGGTAGACCAGTGCCCAGCCAGTTCCCAAGCAAACTTGACTGAAAACCCCTCTCTGTTAATTTTTTATTGCTGAGCATGATCATAGAATCATAGAATGGTTTGGGTTGGAAGGGACCTTAAAGATCATCTAGTTCCACCCCCCCTGCCATGGGCAGGGACAGCTTGCACTAGACCAGGGTGCTCAAAGCCACATCCAGCCTGGCGTTGAACACTTCCAGGGATGGGGCATCCACAACATCTCTGGGCAACCTGTTCCAGTGCCTCACCACCCTCTCTGTGAAGAATTTCTTCCTCGTATCTAATCTAAACCTCCCTGATTTCAATTTATACCCATTACCCCTTGTCCTATCACTACAGGCTCTTGTAAAAAGTCCTCTCCCAGTACCCTTGTAGGCCCCCTTCAGATACTGGAAAGCTGCGATGAGGTCTCCTCGGAGCCTCCTCTTCTCCAGGCATGATGTTACATGGCATGGCATATCTGTGGTTAGTTTGGGTTATCTGCCTGGTTTTATCCCCTCCCAACCTCTTGTTCACCCCCATTCTATTCGCTGGGGGGACAGTGTGAGAAGTCCTCGATGTGTGCAAACACCGCTCAGCAATAGCTAAAATGTTGTTTAGGAGTATGGGTTTGGTCACAAATCTAAAATGAGGCATCACAGAGTAGCTTGCTATGAAGAAGTGAACTCTATCCCAGCCAGGCCCAGTACAGTTACATGGAAAAGTTACCGATGCTACCATTATCAGACATATGCAAGATTTCATTTTTGGAGCTGACCTGTAGCTAGCGGGTTGGATGATTTGCTTCCATTTATAAACGCGGCCCCACTCTTTGGATTTAATGATCAACTTTGCAGTGCATTTTTCTTTTGATTTGACAGATCAACTCTCTGTAGCTCTTTCAGGCTGCAGACAGATGGTGAGTCTACCTCCTCTGATCGTTTCAGGCAGCGTTTGACTACTCCTTTCGCTTTTTAACAGCTATGAACAAAACTTGCCATGAGCCTACATGAGGCCTCTTGGTAAGAATCCTTGTTTGGTCCTTTGCTGTGACAGCTAACAACAGTAATAATTCTCTTTTGACAGTGTTAACTGACTGAAAGTTGCGTAAGCTGTTGTACTTCTGTTGCTGTGATGAATAAAATCAGGACGTGTTCGAAGCTGATTTCTTACATTTGGAGTGTCTGTAGCTTTAACGTCTCTGGTCCTGGTGACACTTCACTAGTGGGTGGGGGAGTTACAGGTGTCAGTCTGAAATTGAGGAGATCCCGCACTTGATAACTAGTCTTCATGGACATTTTTTAATTCATATAATCCCAGAGCAGTAAATCAACTGGTTGGAGCAAATCCAGAGGAAACCACAAAGATGCTCTGAGGACTGGAGCACGTCCCCTATGGGCACAGTCTGAGAGGACTGGGCTTGTTCAGCCTGGAGAAGAGAAGGCTCCATGGAGACCTTATTGCAGCCTTCCAGTTCCTGAAGGGGCTACAAGGAAGCTGGGAGGCCTTTTTACAAGGGCCTGTAGTGACAGGACAAGGGGTAACAGGTTTAAACTGAAAGAAGGTAGATTTAGATTGGATATCAGGAAAAAAGCTTCCCGTAGAGGGTAGTGAAGCACTGGAACAGGTTGTCCAGAGAAGCTGTGGATGCTTCATCCCTGGAAGTGTTCAAGGCCAGGCTGAATGAGGCTTTGAGTAACCTGGTCTAGTAGAAGGTGTCCCTGCCCATGGCAGGGGGTTGGAACTAGATGATCTTTAAGGTCCCTTCCAACCCAAACCATTCCATGATTTGAAGATTTGGGCTGTTTCATGTTGACGTTTCTGGTTGTTATTTTTCTTGGATTTTAAGTGTAGACTACAGAGCTATTAGTTTGACATAGAAGAAATATTTCTGAGATGTTGAGTTTACACAGTCCATCCAAATCAAAACGTTTGATTAGAGTTTTTCAGGATTTTGCAAAGTAGGTTTAGTTCCCTCCCTCCCTCCTCGGTTATTTAAGGTTTTAAAACAGGAACTCTGAATAACTGCTGGGAGGAAGAGCAGTGCGAGCCTGTAAGATGCCTGTGTATGAAGACTTATCACTAAATCTGGCTAATTACATTTTTAGAACAGCTCTCTTGAGTGGAAAAAAGCGTACATCTCACTGATTCTCAGATTCTTAAAATAATCTGTAAATCACTTTGTAAAATCTTTATTTTAGTATTTAATAGATTTCACTTATTCTGAATTCTAATAATCTTCTATTTTTGTGACTGAAACATTACGGGTTTTGAATGATGGTACATAATTTCGTTAAAGCATTTCTGCAGGTAGGACCAGTCTTGTAAAGTATGGAATGCCAACTGCCAGTTAAAAGGAATGTGATTTTTTAGTATGTCCTTCAGTAAACCCAGTGGAAGGTTATTCACTGTCATGGCAAATGTTCAGTTATGTAAAGTGTCACATTATTTTAGTTTCAGAAAAGAGGCTTTGAAACAGTCTACTGTATATATTGTACTAAAACTGTACAGCAAAATATTGCTCTGTATGCTGTAAGGGTGAGTGCCTTTTCAAGTGATCTCCCCAATATCTCGAGGTAGATGGACAGCTTGTGTGTGTGACAGAAGCCACAGCTTAGAGCAGCCTCTTTTGATCTGTGAAATGAATGACACTAGTTTTATGTTCAACTTTGTGTCAAATGAGGCAGAACAAAGAAAAAAATACACCTATAAGAATTTTTAAAACCACAGCCTTAGAACACTTCGGTTTTCCAGTTGTTTGTCTCTTAAGGTGGAAATGTTCTTGAAGTTATATTGTTTTGAATAGGAATTTCTACCCCAAAATTAAATAATTAATAGAACATTATCTGAAGTTGGTTAAACAAACATCTTAATCCTTGGAATTTAATTACAAACTTGAATATTTTCTTCATCTGATCAGGTTTGCTGTGTAAGCAGTCTTACATTGTCAGGGAATAAGACTTTATGTATACATTTACTAATGCTTTTTTAAGCATCGCTTCTAGAGACATTAACTGTGTTCAGTGTATGCATTGGTGTTTTAGTATATGTCACAAATATCCTATCACAGTTAAGCTTGAGATAGGGCAATCAATGCTATTTTTGATAACTAAGTGTATGCAAAACTGCTTTGGTTAGTGTTTCAAATGCTTAAATACAAAAATTTACTGAGTATACTTTGTTATGATGGTCTTCTTGAATTAGTAGCAGTCATTCCATAGCTTGAAGAAAAGGAGGACCTTGAATTTATTTAGAGAAAAGCACCCTCAATGCATCTCAAGAGTGTTTACAAATGGGTGTGTCAACAATTTCTGGTATTAAACTGTATTTCACTTCTAGTAAATCTCCTGTAGTGGCAACTGTATTTAATTTTGTTTGACAGCGTTCTTCTTTAAACGTAAATAAGAAATATTAAAAAAGATTTTGTCCCAATCAAAATATTTTTAAGTAGTTGTATGTGCCAAGATCAGTCACACTTCCAAAATAGGTAGGTCTTGAGATGTGTACACCTTCGCAGGTAGCTGATGCGTTACGTTGTACAGATGTTAGGACACACGAAGAGTTACTTCTTGTTGAGTGACATTTCTGATTGATTGTGTTCTCAGTGCTTTATAATTTTTGTCTGCCTTTGTCCTCTTAGGGTAGACATAATGTCATATGTTTGCAGGTTCAGCCACAGGAGTCTGGCCACTTTTGAGGATGAAACGTGCCCTTGATTTGAATAAAATCAAACTCTCGCCTTCCTTTTTTTTTTTTAATGAGGGGGAAGGAAGTTAAAACAGAACATCTGAAGTCTTCTGCATTTCCTTAAATTGATAGCTTTGAATTTTCAGTAATTGTGTTAGTCACAAAAATGCTTTTTACTGCCTCTTAATTTGGTAAAATTCTGGATGTGTTTCGTATATGCAGCTGAAAATCTGTTGTTTGTCACTGTTACAGTGTATTTGGGGTATCAAAAGACCCAGGAGAGTCTAAAAGTAGGCGAGCACCAGGGCTGGAATCTGGGACGCCAAAGGAATACATGCTGTAACAGGGCAGGTGTATGGAAATGTGGGTTTTCACTGTGTCAGAGGGAATTGAAATGGGGAGGAGAGAATGGGTGTATTGGACAGACGCATGCTTCTTAAGTAGAATCCAGAAAAAGTCACTTCATTAGTGTTGTCCTTTCCTAGCCTGGGATGGATTTCGATTTTCTCAATCTCATCATTGCTCTGCTGTCAGCAAATGTTTGTTGAAACTCATTAGAAAAATGTTCCATCCCTTTCTGTTTGTCCAGGTATATATTGGATGATACATCCTGCTGATGGCTTATTAATAATCAATTGAAAGGATTGTATCGTTCTGATGACTTAGGAGAGCACCAGGGGGCTTTGTAACGATATTTTTTTCCATTTTGCTTAAAAAATAACAATCTGTAAGCTTTTAATTTTATTAAAGCTGCAAGGTTCAGCATTAAAACATTGAGAAATGATGTAATGAGGGTTGTTTGTTCATTTCATATGCCCGTATGTGATTTTCCAGCTGTGTATGATTTTCCCCAAGACTGTAGCATGGCTTAGTGCATTGAGTGAGCAATGTTCATTCTTAATGACTGGCTATTAACTATTTTCTTTATTTGTTGTGTAGCCTGAGGTTTATTTACTGCATGTGGTTTTCTGAACACAGAAAACCTAATTTCTGATAGGAAATATCCAGATAGCCACACAAAAAAAAATTAATGTATTCTCACAAATCACCAAGGTCATACTGTACTCGTTTTCCTGGAGCTGTGCAGGCAGAGGTCAAAAACACATACATACTTCTGTGAAACCATTTTGAACTGCTTAATACTCCATCTCTACTGGCATTTAGTTGAATATACCTGGTATTATATAAAACTGTTTCTTAGCTGACTTCAGCTGCTGCTTAAATACTGATGCTTCTGCAAGAACTTTTACAGCTAATGAGTAGCACAGTCCTACTTTTCTCACTCCTAGTCCCTATGCCTCAGTGGCAGGTTTTTGTTGAAGTGATTTGCTTGCTATCGCTTAGGCCTCTGACAGTCAAGTGATACCTGCTCCTCCATGACAGCATTTATTGTCTTAATCAGATGGCTTGTTTTCTTGTGGAGGACTGAAGGACAAGTTGTATTTACTGCATAACCAGGCTTTGTTGTCAGAAGATGTGTCCTGTGCGTTCGGTGAGGCTGCAGTCTTAGGGAAATCAAAAATAATTGGTTGTATCACCAAAATTTGTATAGTATGTGCATGCAGTGCTGCCAAATTGAGATTGTGCAGCCAAGCTTCATTATGCTATTTTTCAACTACCGAATGCTTGACTTTGATACCTTCATTGCATTTTGGGGTTTACTTGTGTTTAACATTCATTCAGTGGAATAACCTACTTAACAAGTGGCCTGACATGATGTTTATAAATCTTTCCAAATTGTGCCTTGACTTCAGGCCTTTTGTGGAGTCTTCCCTGTCCCAGCTGTTTCAAAGGGTTAGAGTGATGAAAATCTTGTAGTCTGTAGTCAGTGTAGTTGCTGAACCTTGCATTAAGAGGTACTTGAGATCCAGGGAAAAATTACCTTAGCTCTATGCCTACCCAATTAATAAAATATTCAGGCTACACAATGAATAAAATATTGTTAAAATAGGATGAGAAGCCATTTCTTGGTTGTTTGACAGCAGTGGGTGATTAATACTGGGTGTTTCCTTTAGGAGGAAATAACAACTGATCTAGGTGAGCAGTCTGTAGCAGAGCCAAGGTGGCACAGAGCTTGCCTTGTCAGAGAAGGTAGGTGCTCTGTGGCATCAAGATCCTGGGAATCACTTTATGATGAGAGCTGTGTGACACAGTGCCATGTTAAAAATCTCTTGTTTTCAGCTTAATTGTTTTTGGAGTCAGTGTTGCTTATTACTTGGGTCAGGAAATAGATACTTCTGCAGCAGTATCCCCTTGTAGAGGATCTCAAAGAGAAAGCTATTGAGAAATGGATTTGCAATGCATTGCATAGCAAAAAAGCTTGCTGTTGTGTCCGGAGCTTAAAGTACAAAACCATAGTTTTGACTTCTAGCTTGCATTTTGTGTTTTTAAAAAAAGGAAACGAAAGAGCTTTTGATGTGTCCAAAACTCTTCTACATTGAAGTTCCCTTATTTAATAATCATGCAATAGTATATATGCTACTTGATTCTCTAGTGAAATCCATGTGGTTTTCTTCACACCGTTTATGTAGAAAAGCATTTTTATCCCTTTTCATTCTATTTACATCATGGATAGACTTTGTCTTGTGCGTAATAAATTTCCATAAAATTCACTGATCGGGTGATTGTGTTTAATTTTTTTCCCTGGCCACCATAATTTCTTGGCTCAAAACCAAAAGTTCTTAAAGCAGTGAGATCATTGTTTACTCCTGTTTACTTCCCCTGTCTCCAGAGAATCATGCAGGAATTACAAGTATTTTCTTAATTGTACTGTGTCAAGAATTGGTTGAACAGAGCTATGTCATCTTTGTCCAGAAGTAGTTCATTAGGAGAGAAATTCCGAGGTATTAAAAACTCAAAAGGATGATATTTTGGGAGCTCAACTTTTAAAAATCTGAACCAAAAGATTTTGGCACCTTCCTTAGGCTAGTATCTAACTGCAGAGACAAAATTTATTTCTGAAGTTTGCTCATTGAAGTAGTTCCTGCATGACATTGCAACTTACTGCATAATGCTGTTATTCCAGAGATACCCACAACTGTTAGATTAGGAAGCATTTATTGATGTGTCATTTCTTTCCTCTTCAGGCTGCCTATCACAGAGAGTGTGGGAACTGAACACGCTGAAAAACACAGACAAGCAGAGGCACGAGAGCTAGATATAGTTGAAAATGATCAGCTTGCCTATAAACCAGGTAAAGAACATATATATATTTCCTATCATAAACTCAGATATACCTGTCCTTTTCCTCCCTGTGGTCTTTCTTCCCATCTCCTCCCCTAAACAAAACTAGGAATCCTTACTGTGTATTTCTTGTTTGTTTAATGTTGTGTGTGCATTTGTTTGCTTTGTATAAGACATGGTATTAAAAAGTAAACGCCTTATTTTCTGGAAACCACCATGTATAATGCTGTAGCATACGTATATGTGCATAAATCTGGTTTGTTGCATTGATAAATGTGGATATATCACTGAAGTATATCGGAAAGGAAAAGACTCATTGGATTCATCTTTTTATTCTGTTTTCCCATTTTCTGTCCACATTATTTCTGTGTGTACCTGGTTGTTGCTTTGAACTGCCTTGAGAGAGAAATTTGACTGCATTTCTTTCCTAGGAGCTCTGGTAAAAGCAGTATGAGGCTGACTCACTTGTCAGGACAGCTCAGCTTCAAACTCTTGCTGTGCCTCTTAATTTCCAATTTTGTTAATGTAGCTGATTTCCCAAGAAAAGGACATTTGTGTGTTTTGTCTGTTCTGCATGTCATTCTCTGTAACACTTTTTGTATCCCTTTGCTGATATACCAAAATTTGACAAATGGAAATTTTCTAGAAATTATTGTCCTTCAGTTCTTCTGCCAGTTATCTGACCCCTGAAACTCTGGTAGGTGCTGAAGCTATTTGATTGGTATGTCACCAGCAGAGAGGCAGAAGGTGCAGATGGCCTGTCCAGCAGCTGCAGTGCATCTGACCATCTGTCCTAGCCACAAAATACTGTCTCTTGTTCACTTGACACCACATATAATTTGTGGGAGAGGAGGAGGTATTGAAAGGTGAAAATGGGGGAATAAAGGGACTGGGAGGAGCTACAAATGTTGTGGTTCAGGAATGTGGTGTTCCCTTGCTTTTCACATGCTTCACTAGTAAAGGGAGGACAGCAGTGAGTTGATTAAGCCTAAGTTCCTTAGATGTTTCTTAAAAAGTATAGTGGTATTGATTAATTCAAGGAAATACTGTAAAATGCAATGTCCTTCAGCAATTAAATTGGAAATCTTCTTAAGGAAGGCTAGCAACTTAATTTAACAGCACTGGTGGGCTGCTTAACTTTGAATGAAACTGATCCTAGCAGTGTTCTTTCTGTAAAAGAAAAAGGGTTATAACTTAGGCTTGTTAGGAAATATTTCTGCATAGTCAGCTTGGTACTTTATTTTTATAAATACATTTTCTCTTGGTGTATCCTAAAATGTTTGTCCTTGAAATCTATACCTTCTAGTATTTATTCTTGCCTTTCAGTTGTGATTTACTTACACAGCATCTAGTTAGCAAAAAACCTTAAAAAATTACTAAAATGTTAGCACATGCATCCTCTCTTCTTATTAATCTATTAGATGTTTTCCTCTGTCCCTTTTTCCCCCTCCCTTCCTACTCTTTGTCTGTGTCATGGTCTGGAGCCTGGGTTGCTGGCGGAGCTGTTCCATGCGGCGTTGATGCCTGCCTTCTCTAGTCAGCGCTCTGCTCCCAGCTGTATGTGAGCCACTGGGGACTCTAAGCAGACTGGATAGTGACGGGACTGGAAAATTCCTGCAGTGCCGCGTTCTGAGACAGAGCTGCCAAGTCCCACCTAGGTGTAGAATTACACAAAGTTCAGAAAATCCTGGTTCTTATTGCTGTCAACTTTGACTTACAGATTCAGGAATATTATGTTTGGATGGTACAACGAAGAAGCTCAGTGAGTGAGCATGAGATTTGTAATGTTAATTTTATGGATTATAAATGTGTGTGTTGTTAATGAGTGCTGTTCTCAAGTGATAAGACGTTAATCATGCGGATTTCAAGAGCTTTAAGAGCTATGTGCAACTATCAGCTATATCAGTCTGAAAGTGCATATTCTATTTAAGAACATGAAAAATTGTTATAAAAGATCAAGGCCCTACCACTCTTGCTATCTTGAGTACAAATGTAGTCAAGAAATAAGCAGCGCAACATGGAAATAAGAACCTCAGTGGCCCCAAAAGTTTCAGACTTGCTGAAGCTGTTGTGTTTGCTTATGCCTTGGTATTTAATGAAGTTCTGTTGTGTTTAAATTTTGTGCTTTCTAGTTTCTTTGAAAGAGCATATGCTTTTATACTGAGTGCAAATATAAATGCCTAATCTGCTTCTCTTCAGGGAAACTGAGATTATCAGGGAACTCCACTTAGAGTTCTGGCTTCTACAGAACATGGTAGAAATGATACTGCTGTAAAAAGGGAGTTGAAGTAATTAAATAAAAGCAGATGAAAATACTTTGTCACAGTTCTTAGCCAAAGAAGAGACCATGAGCAGTTCTTTCCTGGCTCTTTGGGCTAGATTCACAGTTGGTACTGGCTGTTTCAGTGTCACTTACACACACACCTTGGATTCACTGAGGTGTCACAGTGTTTGTGCAGAGGAAAACCCTCCAGAGCTGTGAGTATGGGACACCTGCCTACTTTAAGCATCCTATGGAAAACAGATGGGTTTTTTAATTTTATTTTTTCCTTTCAAATCTGGGTATTCTAAACTGTGTGCATTAAGTTTTACTCTTAAGAAAGCACCTAGAATTCTTAATGAATTTTTTTTTCTTATCTTTTTTAAAGGACACCTATATCATTATTTTCATCCAGCTTTGTGAATGGCAGGTTTTTTTCCTTTTCTTTCTTCACACCATTAAATGGATCTTTTCTGGGGATCTTTTAGGTCCCAGGTTAAGTAATTGCTTACAGAGAAGGAACAATTTAAACATAATTTCTGATCAGGTTTCTGAAATACCAAACACTTAAGTTACAGAGTTCCTTAAATGTTTTGAATTCAGAACAGATGCATGCCAGGAAAATGAATCATAGTGCAAATCTTCATCCCAAATCCTTTTGTATTCAAAACATGTTCAAGTTGAAAGGATTGCAGTGGGGAACAAAAGGCAAAGACACTTGTGGTGTTTTCTTAGGAATTTTAATGTTACCTGGTAGCATCCTTCAGTAGTCAAGACTTTGAGACACAGAAAACTGTTAGCCTTTTTTCCGGTCAGGAAGGATAATTGCTTTGCCCAGGCTCTGGATCAAGCTCTTCAGGGCTCATTTGGCAGCAACTTTATGTACTTTGTGTCATGACTGAAGTAGCATGTCTTACTGTGAAGTCCTTATGCCTCGTAGGTCGATGTAGGAGGCTCGTTGTTTGCTGTGGCCTTCCTTTCCCATGAGCTTGCTTGCTAACAGTAACCCTTTTGTGTGTTTTGTCACTCAGTGGAAGAATGACACAGTAAGTCTCGTGACTCACCTAACCAGTATTTTAAAGTATGTATTTTTTATGTATCTCGTTTTAATTTGAATAATGGCAGACACCAAGATCCCGCTGTACAATCTCTATTGTGAATACAAAAATCTAATGTTGTGTTAAAGCATCACTTCAAATTCAATTCGGGAAACAGGTACCAGAAGGGATACATCTGCTGTGTGGGCTGCAATAACGGGGCTGTTGGAAATTGCTCTTTCCATGGGCAGTAGACTGTTTTAGTCATGGCAGGCAACACGTATCTACAGACCTTTGATAATAATTGAAAAGGAAATGAGCAGGCAAATTCATCTTTCCCATAATTGAGCTTGTAGTCTGCTTTTGCACTGATGCTGAATAGGGAAATGAACATCATAATTTACTGTGGATTAACATTAATACTAGTTACACACGGAAATATGTTTGTTGTCATAAAATGCTGTGCTGGGCAGTTGCATGCTCCCTCAGTTTACCCTTTTCAGGTTGAAAGTGTCCTGCACTCTCTGTATGTCAGACTCCAAGGTGTGTGTTTGAGTATGGTGTCTTACGGAGGTGTGCAGGGGTTGGGTTTGCTGTCCCAGTCTTAATAATGTTTTCCAGAAAGTATAAACAATTGAAAAAGTGAAACCTTATGCCTTTCTTGCTGATGTCCGTGGTCCTGTAGTTTCTTTAATATGTAGATGCCTATCTATTTGGAAAAGTGATCTGTTTTTCTGAAGACCAGTTCTCATTTTGGGATTTGTTCAGTAAATTAAGTGTTTAAAAAAAAGGCAAAACACCATCACCAAAAAAAACCCAAACACCAAAAAAACGCCAAACAAACAAAAAAAAACCCACACCACCCACACCCCAAAACCACCCCAGAAACCCCTAAAAGCAAAGAATAGCAGTCGAAGGTGATTTCACTGTGTGGTATAGAGTCCACAGCTGAATGGTTATTTAAATGAGTAGGATAATCTTGAACTTTCATAGGGGCGTGTATTAAGTGTTTCTGTTCTGCAGCACGTCCTCATTGTTGTTCAGAACGACACCTCTCAGTCTTCTAAGGTGGTTACCTAGGTTCCCAGTCCCAGTTTTGTTTTATCACTAATGATCATATTGGATCTCAGAAAATCCTCTTTATTAGAGCGGGCCTTTTGGTGGCTGCTTGGGTCGCATCAGTGTCCATCTGAAGTTGCCAGCTTACTCTGAGGCCCAAGACTGTACTGACTTGGACAGAAGTCTCAGTTGTCATGGTATTCGTTCCCCAGGCAAAGCCAGTAATGTCTTTTCAGTTTAGGCACAGAGTACACATCTTGAAGAGAAAAAACCAAAAGGTACAGTTTTTAGTACTTGCAGCATGTGGTAAATGCTTATATGGCTGCCAGTTCTCAAACTCTGCGTATGGATGGTGGCTAACACTGGGGTTTTTTTCCCAAACGTCTGTGCTTAGGAGAAGGTAAGAGATTGCTGTCATACAACTGTCATATAAAAAGTAATAAAAAAAATGTTATGTTTCATCAGTGAAAACAATGAGGTATGAAAACTGATTAAATTGTTCTGATTAGCATGAATAGTGGTGATTGTTTATTTGTTTCTGGTTTGTTCCTTTGTATTTTTTAATAAAAATCATCATTGGATTTTAGGTTAATGATTTATTAATACACTGGGTTTTTAGAGAGTTAGAGAAGCTCATAATGTGAATCCTGCCACTTAAATTTTTTTGTCCCTCCCTTTTTCATAAGCACTACTACAGAACTGCTGCTGTCTTCTGTTGTATACTTTTAACACCTTCCTCAAAACTGCAGTTGTTACATGGCAAACCTGATGGAGGTGGGAAGGCTATGTTGCTTTAGCAGGAATATGCTGACGCTGGGATCTTTTCCCTAGCAGCTTGAGATTTCTTCCAGCATTGGTCAAATTTTGCAGAGCTCCTGATGTCTCAGTAGTGACATGTTTGTGCTAGAGGGAAGCCAGTCAAGCCTTGTACAGTGTTGCTGTGACAGAATGCTATATGTGAATTTTCCTGGGGAATATATTTAGAAACTTCACCAAAAGTATTTTAAAGGGGACAGTTAATATTTTCCAGGGATGCTGATACTAAGTTCTGTTTCGTATGAGTCTAGTGGTGCTAAGTCAATCACTGTAGTGAATACATAGATTCTGTGTAATGCAGCAGTTACAGGTGAAGAACCTTTCTTGTTGGAGAGTATGGCCTCAGAACTCTGTTTTTTTAGTGCTTTATTAAAGTGTCTGAATGAACTGTCCAGCTTTTAGGGGTTGGTTTTAATGTGTCTCCTGCACTTGAAGAGACCTTAGGGTTTGCAGCACGTTCAGGTGTGGTACAGAGCTCTGTCTGCTTCTGCTGCGCGGCTGCGTGAGGTTGTTAGTAACCCTTCTGGAGAAAGGAATCTGTAATGGTGTTCTCAGTTAGTCAGCTTACAGCCTTTGTTTTATAGTAAATATTTCCTTTGTTAAAAAAAAAAAAAAACAAACAAAAAAAACAAACCACAATCTAGATTTCTTTCCCACTGCCACTGCTGTTTCTTAATGTTTTCAGTATTTGTATGTGAATAAGTAAGTAAATTTCACCATAGTACCTGGTGAAACCCATTTGAAATCAAAAGCATTTCCAGTTTTGATTCCAGTACAATGAGTTTTTTAGCCAAGTTCTTTAACTGTAATTTGCAAAATTGTCACTTACCTATGTCTTGTCCTGGTTTTCCCCTTCTCCACCTGCCTCCACACCTGTTCAGTTGCTCTTTTGCTTTTCATGGTCAAACAGAGCAGGCTGCTGAACAGAAATACATGGTAGCGTTGTAAGATTTTTGTCCTGTGTTGCCCAGCGCTAATGGTGACGGCTCCTGCCAAGAGACCACAGAATGTAGTATCACACGGAAAGACCATCATGGTACTTACCAGACTTGTTTTAAACGCCAAGAGGTAGATACATAGTGGTCCTTGTATCAAAGTGTGGGTTATTGTGTATTGTGGTAAATGCTGGTGAGACTCTAACAGAAATATTTAATTATCTGCATTCTTATAATTGGACACATCTATATTATTAATCATTGAAATCGTTGCAAAATATATTCTGTCACTTTTTCCCTTAAACTCTTTAATTAACATACTTGATTTGTTTGACTTTACTACATTTATCAGTCAGCTATGTCAAAACCTTAATGAATCTGTGTCCAGACTGTTTTTTGAGTGTCCTGTCCTTTCTTCTTAACATGTGACAAACTTGAACTAGTTTTTCCCCTTGAATCTACCTTCTGCTTTCGTTTTGTCAAACTCTGCTTCAAACTCGGTTCTATCTCTCCATTTGTAAACTTGATGTGACTTTTGTCTTTTGACACAGATACTGGTGTTTTAATCAGTTGTTTGTCAGCAAACACAATAAACTGCTGTGGTCATTGTTTCACTGGTAGTTTGACAGTAGCAGCCTCTGGACTAGCTTCTCTGGCTCCTAAGGCTGGTAGGTTCACGCTGGCGGTGCCGGTGAGAGGATGTTTATGGAGACTTGTCTGCATCTGGAGTCCTTTGCTGGGAGGAATACATGTTGGTATCTTCTCCCTCTCCATTCTTTTTCTTGTTTCTGTTCTTTCTTAAGGTCATATATAAATGTTTGCTAACATGTGTTTACGTATTTCTTGGGTTTTTATTTGTCTACAGCTCCAGGTTACATCCATGCTACATATGTGCCATTTATGTATGTTAGGCACCTTCCCCTCACCCCTCACTTCTTCCCGGGCTCAAATTCACTCCTGCTTTTCTCAGCCTCCTCCCCCTGAGCGGTGCAGAGGGACGGGAATGGAGGTTGTGATCAGTTCATCATGGGTGTCTCTGCTGCTCAGAGGGAGGACTCCTCATACTGCCCTGCTCCAGCGTGGGGTCCCTCCCACAGGGTGCAGTCTTTCAGGAGCAGCCTGCTCCAGCCTGGGTCACAAGACCTGCCAGCAAACTTGCTCCAGCCTGGGCTCCTCTCTCCATGGGGCCACAGCTCCTGCCTTAGCCTGCTCCAGGCTGTTTTAAAAGTGGAAGGTGAAAAGATGGTCACAGCTGTGCCTACCTGCCTGGGTAGTTACAGTAGTGTTTTAGAAATCATAAATCCATTGTTTAACATAGGGTTGTAGAAATTTCCTCTCAAGAGTAAATTGATCAGTCTTGATGATATCTTACACCTCTTTCCTTTTCTCCTGTCCAGTAAGCAAATTGTTTTGTCAAAATCTTTTTCTTTTCTTAGCGCAAAGATCCATGCATGTACCTTTAAAAATGGGCAAAGAATTCTTCTCAGGCTATAGCTCCCAGCAAGAAATTTTGATCCTTTATTTTATAAACTTGTGGGCTTTTTTTATTTTCTTACGAAGAGAATCTTTGCTTCCTGGCTTAACGTATTCTGGGCTTTAAAAACAGGTTTGTACAGAGGCTTTTACAAGTTGGAATGAATAATTCTCATGGGCTTACTCTGTGTTTCATTTTGGAGTTCTTTTGAGGTGCATAATTCCTGTAAATACATTAACTATCTGTTCACATCTTTATTTTTCTTGTTGTCTTAGGTAAGTTTAGAGAACGTTTCCACGAAGGATACAAGGTTGCTGTACATGACAACTGGAGTTCTTCTTCAGAAAATAGTTTGTGCCAAAAGCTTATATGAATTCACACACATTTTCATTGATGAAGTAAGTTGGTGGAAATAAATTGAATACTTCATATTAAGAAATCCTTCTTTTTTGTCTCTATTAGCATGATAGAGAAAGAAAAATGCAGACATCTACTTGTAAAGATGCTTTATAGAAGTTGTCCCAGCTAGCACTTCTTTCAATAGGCTTGTCTTGGTGTTCCTTAGAACTGGGTGTGTGGGCGGGGATGTTTGGGAGTGCTTAGCTTTTGATATGAACGCCTTGAAATGTTTTCTGAAATCCACTGCCTGGATTCCAAGAATGTTTCTGGTTAGGCCTATGAGGAGGAGGCAGCTAGTTTTTACTCTCTTGGCTGTTACTGCCCTTAGAAAGTGTCCTCACTCTTCATGGATGTCCTGGAAAATAAAATAGCCCTCTGAAAATTCTGTCTTCTGGCCAGATTTACAGTCTACTCACGTGGATTCATCATTATTTCTGTCACTTCACTAAAAAGCTAAAGAAAATATTCTTGTGGGGTTTTTTGTAATTTTTATGTTTTTGTGGTTTTATGCTTATTTTCTGAGGTAAAAAGTATGAGACTCTTAAATATAGTCAGATGCGAAACTGTGCTTTAGAAACCATAAATGTAGATCACATGTAAGGTGTAGGACTAAACCTTGGGATGTAATGGCACAGAAGACGACTTTTTAATGCTGGTTTTCATTTTTACTTGTTACGGTATTTTAGCTGAGATTGACTTTGATTCTTGGATATTTGAGGAGCAAGGAGACAGTATTTGGTACATTGTCAGACCATTATAGTAATAATGAAGGCAGTCATGATGGCACTTGAGATGGCACACTGGAAAAGATGAAGCAAATATTTAACACTTTTATGAAGAAACTCTAGGTCTTTCATTCACACAGATAAAAATAACCAAAAAAAACCCCAAATCCTAAACAATTGTACCAGTTGTCTTCATGAGAAAGATTTGAGACTAGTCTCATATATTAGTGGGGCTTGCAAATGTTAACATTTTTAAGCTTAAGCAGAAATTTAACAACAGAAACTGCTTACATGGAGAAGTTATAGACTGTGCCTTTATTAGGTACAAAAATTGGTGAGTAAAGTTTTGTGTCCCCTTATGCAGAACAGATTTATGCAGAAGTTTGACAAACTTTGTTTGCTTGGGTGCTGTAATCTGAACTGATGATATCAGCTTGTACCACTTCTTTCAGCAGCTCCTAGCTTTCAAGACTATATGTGTTTTTTGCTTCCCCAGCCAAAATTCCAGTCCCTCCCCTTCCCCATATGCCACTCTTTCAACCCACATTTACCTCACAGATTGTGGTCTTGACCCACTAGTACACACTTTTTGAAGATGTCCCTGCTCAATCCAGGAGGCTTTGACTAGATGACTTTGGAAGGTCCTTTCCAACCTAAACCATTCTATGATTTTAGCAACCAGATACTCTCCACATCATTCTTAATTGCACGACTCAGGCCTGTTAAGAATACTGCAGGCATTTAGGAATATACCTAAGCAAACCTAAGTCAGAAAAAAAGCCATGGCCTCTCATAGCAAGATCTCTCTGTCAGCCTAAAAACTGCGTTAGCTACATCTTTTTGTAATGGGGCAATACTGCATATAAATATATATTACAGTAGAATATGCTAATTACCTTGTGGGGGTGAATGTTGACCGTTGAAGGTTAATCTCTGGAAGATGCTCCTGCACTTAATATATTTAAACTCTGATAATTCAAGAAAGGGATATGATCATCACTGATAATGTTGATAAGTAACTGCAAGGAGCAACCAGAAAAGTCAGGTGTATATAGGGTATATAAAGAATTCGGTGGCAGAAAATGTTTTAGAAAGCAGTGGTGTATTTTGATCATAGCTAGAAGCCGTTGGGAACACAGGAAGTCGATTCAACTTGTTTAACTGTTAGACAAGCTGACTTAGTTCCTACCTGGATCATTTGTGGTCTTACCAGTACAATTGACTTCAGTATCACTTCAGCTGTTATTGTCAGCTCTAGTAGAACTAGTGCCTAGAGTTCCCAATTGGTTTGCTAGTCATTCTCCAGTTTTCATGACTCAGTAGTGCCATATGATTTTCACAAAGGGTGCTGTAGTTGTGTGGAAGCCTGTGCTGAGATTTTAAAATGTGATTAACAGGCATAGTCTTAAAAGGTCTGCTTTTTTCTATGGAAAGGTATTGTTGTTCCAAAAATAAAGCATAAAGCTGAGTTGCAAAGGAAGAAATTGTCAAAAAGAATAGCATGAATTAATGAAAATTAAATTGTGGATAATGTCTTCCAGGTGCATGAGCATACAGAAGAGATGGATTTCTTGCTCCTGGTGATCCGTAAACTGTTGTGTACAAATTCACAGTCTGTAAAGGTAGGTTCAAAGTGTATTTTGCTATTTTTCCTTGTAAGAATAAATTTTTACGTGTTTTTGATCTAAAAAGGGCGTGCTTTAAAGAACCAACCTTAAAACGTGTCATTGTTTTTTACTAAAATATTATTTAGGTTGCCGCTCTTCCTAGGCTAGCAAGCTGAAGGGCATTCTTTTCCTGGCTGCTATAATGTGTTCTGAGAGACTGGGGTTTTTTTTTCCTCATGTTAGAATGCATTAGTTTCTAAAGTCTGCTTAAGGCTAAAAAATGCAAGATGGATATTTGACTAGAATTACGTGCTGGGTATTGAGGGCAGTGCTTATCCTTGGTTAAAGATGGTAGAATTAACTCTTGGAAATACTGAGCTTTTTTTTAAATGGGACAACATATTTGTAAAAATAGCAAAAGACAGAAATGTTGTATGGTAATTTCTAGGCAGAACTAGTAGTAAAACGTGGCTGAGATTTTTCTGTGCATGTTAGATGATTGTGCTTTGTACTAAAGCCAAGTTTGCAGAGTTTTAGCATGACACATTTAGTCTTTGTGGTCTCAAAGTAATGGTCTCAGAAATTGCTAGTAATTAAATACAGGTCATGGAGCTAGACTAGCTAGGTATATTTCTGTGCAGCTATTTGGGACTGCAGAAATTTTGTAAGACTATGGGTATCCCTGAAGCACTTCAGTTAATTGTTCAGTTAATACAAACTGCTCTGCTCAAAATGGTGTAACCTGAATCTACATTAGCTATTTTTGTTGCTATTGGCAGGGAATCTGTTTCCTTCTGTACAATGCACCGCTTTGATTCAGTCAGATAACTTGGTCTTTAGAACATAGAATCACAGAATGGTTTGGGTTGGGAGGGACCTTAAAGATCATCCAGTTCCAACCCCTCTGCCATGGGCAGGGACACCTTCCACTAGACCAGGTTGCTCAAAGCCTCATCCAGCCTGGCCTTGAAGACAGCCAGGGATGGGGCATCCACAGCTTCCAGCCTGCTGTCACTCACTGAACGTGCCCTTCAGTTGGCATAGGGCATGTCTGTGCACTTCGCACCTTTTATACTTAACCGTTTTCTTGCTGATAAGAAAACTAACTTATCTGCAAATTCAGACACATTAATGTGAAGCTATTCAGCATTTCTTAGCACATGGCTTTGCCTACTGAGAATACCAAATAATTTGATCATACTCAGTTTGTGAAGAGTTTGCCCTTGATGGTGATATGGTGGTTGTCAGTAGCAGGAATCCCTACAGGTCCTATCATCATTTCTGTTAGAAAACATTTTTCTTTTATAGGTTCCTGAAAGTTTTTTCCTCTATAATTCTGATTAAATCTCTCAAAATTGTCACTGGAAATCTTCCTTCTCCTGTATATTCTTCTCTGCAGTTGTTTCTTTAGATGACAATTTCATATTGTATGAACCTGAGATGATCTTAAATTTGTGGGTATATGTGTGTGTCCCATTGAATTTTTTATGATGGGGAGAGGAAACTCTTGATCTCAGTTGCTGGGTTTTAGCAAATAGGAATAAGTAATTCAGTCTGAATTTATACACTAAACCTAGTGTCTCCCTCTTCATCCTTTTGCAGCCCCGTTTGAAAAACTGTAAAGGAAGGGAGCATTCTTGTGGCAAATTAATTTAGGAAATTCGAGATTCTCCTCCCAGCTCCCCCTGGATTCATGCAACTGAAGGGTGCAAGGAGGGGGAGAAAATGTAATAATAATTCAGGTTGATAGGAAATACATGAGATACTTGTCTCCTAGTCTGGACATTGCAGACCAGAGATGTAGAGGTAATTCAACATTGCATCAACCAACAGGGTGGCAAGACTGGTTCTGACATAGGGAGGACAAGTTCTACCTGTTGCGGTTCACCTACCAACTCTCCTGAGTTTTCTGGCAGATTGCTGGTGCAGGTTATTCTTTTAGATCAAGAGCAGATATTTGATTGACTGGTTTAAGACCGGTCTTGCTGGGATGGGGTTGTGGCAAGAAAGCCTACAACTGTAAGAATGGGTCAGACCAAACAGTGCAGCTGTCCTGTTGGTGATACGTGCTTGTTGAATTTGTGCTTTGGGAGTGTGTCAAAACAGTTTCGTAAGGTGATCCTTCAGGCACTCTGTTAGGAACCTGTGGTTTTCCTTCTAATTTGGAAGGACTCCATGCAGATTACACAGTGTAAATTATAAAGATTATCTAGAAGAGGTAATTTATATTCCTTGCCCATAACTGCAATTAGGATAATTTAGATTGGATTTTGTTGCAATAGCCCCCAGGTTACAGTTACATTTAGCCTATTTTCATAGTATAGGTGAGCCACTTTATTGAGCAGTGAGGCAGTTCATGCTGTAGTGGGATAGGTTTCATACAGTATTTGCAGAATTACATCCTTTCAGATTTCTCCTCCTTCCAGAATCATGTTAAATGACTTCACGATTTAGTCTGCCCTCTGGACATATTCCTTGTGCCTTCACATATGCTTTGGAGCTGAGCACAGTGGTACAATGCTCACTGCATCATCTTGTCTGCCTGTAACTTCATAAAGGGGATGCTCTGGTCGGTCGGTCGGTCTTACTTGGGGGGTTGGGGGGATGTGGGTGTGGTGAGGGTGGTTTGTTGATGTCTTGATTCCATTTTTGAATTCATGCAAGGTGTCAGGTACTGACTGTGTCCCAGTTTACAAGTACTGCTTGGAATGGCTCAGGAGACCTGAAGATAAAGAAGCTGAACACTACACAGTTCATTGTAACTCCTTGGCTCTTTGTCCCATTTTCAGGTTGGCACTAAGTTTATTTCAGCTGGCTGTGCTGAGCAGTGGGAGCACATGCCAAATAGAGGTGTTAGAGGGTAAATAGCCATAGCCACTAATTTACTTAATTCTTCTCCCTCCCCCCATTCTGCACATATTGTACTGTCTAACCAGGGAGAAAACAACAAAGCTGTAAATTCTGAATTTCATAATAATTGAAAGAAAAGGTTTCACCAGGTAGCAAATATGATTTCTGCTCTTCTGCTTAGGTTAATATGGATTAAGAATCTTGGCAGAGTCAGCAAACAAAGGGAGGAGCTTAGTAACACTTTAAAGGCTGGGTTATAATTAGTTACTGCTCTTACAGAAGTAAGCCCATCTTTTGATGGAGTTAAAGGCACCAATACCTAATCTGTTTAGTAAAGCAGGAGTTGAAAATACTTAGTGTACATTTTTTTTCTTTTCAGGAACATGTAGAAAACATAAGCTTAAAGAAGAGCACTATATGTTGTTAAGTTGAACTTTTACCACAGGAAAAAAGTTTTTTACATTGTGTACCCTAGGCTTCTGGCCTGATCTGTTCCCTTACAGGTGCTCACTTTTCTCCACATGCTGCCTAGAGAATCTTAAGCATTTAGCTTTGATTGTCTTAAATGTGCCTATGATACGTACCTGCAGTCACCAAAATTAGACCATTTTAGCATAAAGAAAAAGTGGAGATTCCAGCGTAGCATGGCATTTTGTGTTAAAATTAATGTTTACATTTGCTGTGGATTTTTTTAACAGGTAATATTGATGTCTGCTTCAATCAACTGTAAAGAATTTGCTGATTACTTTGCACTTACAGATCATAATGGTCTGAATCCAGCCTGTGTATTTAAGGTGCAAGGTAAACCTTATGCAGTCGAAGAATATTATCTTGATGACTTGAAGCACACTGTTCCTTTCACGGTATTGTAACTATAACTTTATTTCGTTAGATATAGTAAGAAAGAAATTGGAGTAGTCAGTTGAAAGCTGTGTGATAAAATTACAAATAACCAATTTTACATTACAGTTCTAGACAAGACTTAACATACAATGATAAAACAGGAGTCTCCTTACCAGCAGCCTAGTTTTTCTTTCATGTAACAGAAATGAAATGAAAAAGGCTGGGAATTTTAAGTAGTATGTGGCGTTTTATTCTGTAGTTTGCATCCAGGATGAACAATGTGAAAATGTGAGTGGAATGTAACATATGAGTGTTTATGGATCTCTTTGAATACAACTGACAAACTCAGGGAACACTTCCTTGGTTGGTCCATGTTGCTGTTGTGTATCAAAGGCAGGAAGAGCTAGGAAATGGAGGGAGTCATCAGAAAAGAATCATTTATGATCAGAAGTTTGATGTTATCAAGTTGGCTTCTCTATCAGCAGAGGCTTACATGCTTCCCATTTTTTCCTTTCTTTTTTTTAATAGTCTCAGAGCTGTCTTGCAGTAGTTTTGAACCTATTTCTGTTGCAGGGCCACCATGGTAAAAATGATTTTGAGTAACGAAAATATGTTAGAATAATAGATATTCACCATATCCCTAGTGGCCTCTTAACAGCCTGTATGGCTGCACTGGAGAATGGCTGCTCTAGTGCCTAAGGAGGATAGTAAGTGGCTGAAGATTCATTTGCTGTGTCAACCTTTACAAATACGCTGTGCGGTTTATAAGCTAGAGCTCCTGATGTCCTGTGGTATAGTAGGTATCTACACAGACAATAGGTAAGGAAGGAATAAATCTAAGTTTGAATTCATGTGGTATCTGGGGTTTTATAAAAGGAGTTTATTTTACAGGTTAAAAACAGCTGTGTAGGAATTTACTTGAGTGCCTGAACTCTTTCAGTATTATGGTCCAAGGTAAAATAAACAGGTTAAACCAAAGTAGAACAAATGCACTCAGGCTTATAATAGTGACAACAACTCTAAAAATAACTGGGGAATGGGAGTAATTATTGGTCAGTTTTGATAATTCAGAACACTGTTATAATGCTAATAAAATGAAGAAACCAGAGGACGCACTTTAAAAGTAGCAGTATGTGAACATAATGTTATTCCCTCAGTTCTACAGAATACCCTCCATTCTACAAAAGCTAAATTAGAGAAATAAAACAAAAGTGTAGTTCATGGGAAATCTGGAAGGAAATAGTTGCTAATGCTGTACACAACACAGGCATTGGTTATGCCTGAACACAGGCAAGCTAAAAATAAAAGGCTGTCAACTGTTGGAAGTTTTAGTGCAGCCAAAAAAATGACTGCACATAGCAGTTGGCCCATCAACTTTTATATGTTAGTATGGCAGCTCAGATACATAATATGCAGGAGATTATGTAATACATGATTTTTGTAAGAGAATTTTGATGCTAGATGACAACAAAACGATAACCAAGAAACTCAGTAAGAAGTTTATTTCAGTCAAGTTGCATTTGTCATAGCTGCACTTTGAGCTGAATGTCAGCTGCCACACCTTTCACCTCAGAGATCACGAAGAAAAGGAACTGCTTTCAGTGCTGATGCATTTTTGTATTTTTTATTTTCTCTGTGTATATGAGCACTTGGCTTTGATTTTTTTTTTTTAACTTTTCATCTGTTTCTTTGTTGTGTAATCCTAGCTATAACTGTTCAGTTGTTTACTATGAGAAGAATATGATTGTCCAAGAAGTTATTTTTACCTTAGGGCAGCAATAGAAGCACATAAGTGCTCCTGATTTTCTTTATCTGTCTCTTTTTTTTGTTTGTTTGTTTATATGTATGTGGGGGGGAAAAAGAGAAATTGAGTTAGAATGCACTGATGTTTGGTCTTGCATCTTGTTTCTTAGGGAGCTGTTAGTGGAGATTTTCTCTGAATAGTAGTTTTATTCAAAAAGTCCTTAAAAACATGGAAGGTCTAAAGATTTATGTAACATCCTAATAAAAATGAAAGCAAAGCCTGAGTGTTAAGGCAGCTGATGAGTTAACACTGCCATATGGAAGCAGGGGCACATCTTTCATCATGCTAAGATCAAAATCAGCTGCTTGAGTACAGGCTTCAGGCTTTAGTTCTTAATACTTTATTTTTGACTATTAAAGCCTGTAAAACTGACAGAAAAAAAATTGACAGAAGTTAAAAAAAACCAGTCTTTTTTGACAAACAAATTTTCCAAGTTTTCTTTTGATTTCAAAATTAGTAACTATAAAATTAGATTACATAAATCATAACTCATTCCTTAAAGCATCCTGACTGCAGTCAGTTTAGTCCTTTGTAATTGTCTCATTTGCTGCAAGGTATGAATCTTTGTCCCTTCTCAGAGAATCTTAAAATAATTGAGCGTTAACTGTATAAATGTAGAATTCTTTCCTGTAGAGCTCTTGGCATGGAAGTCACTTATTTCTATAGGTGATAATGTTTTAAAAATATGCTTGAAAATAAGAATTTTCTTTGGGCAGTTCTGATGGATAATTTGGGAATTCACGGATATCGGTTGTGATTTGGAAGATGAATAGAAATGCCAGTCATTAGATTTTCTTCTGTATGCCTGTTTGCAGTAAACCCTTTGGTATGGTGAGACAGACATCTAGCTGAATCAAAGACAAAGCTTTACACTTGACTTGCTTCATTTGTAGGAAAGAATAGAAATAAGAGGGAAGGAAGGGTGAAACACTCTTCAGCGTAGCACTGCCTTACCCTCACACAGATATTGATTTATTTATAGTTTAATTTTGTGTAAACGACTGTTTAACTTTTGAGTATAAGTTTATAAAAAGTGGTTTCTTTTTCTTTTGGCACAATGGCCTTTGGAAGCACGTGGTTCTAGATTTTTAACTGGATCATTAGTTAATATATTTAAGAACTGTAAGCACCTGGGTGTCTAGATGTTAGTCTTTGGCAGTAGATCTGTGAAATCCCATGTCTCTACTTCTTGCCTAAGGCGAAAAAGAGAGTCCCAGTTTTGGCTTGAAATGTAAAAACTTCTTCATATCCCTAGAATTGAAGTCAGAGTCCAGATGAAAGGTAGTGAACTGCTGTCAAAAGCCATTTCCGTTGTGTTGTATTATTTCAATCAGCTCTGACTAGGCTTTTGGACTGGCTGTTTGTCACATCGTTACCTTTTATTAGGAGTGATGTGGCAGCCTTGTCATGCTAAAGAATATTAAAGGTACAGTTGGTAACAAAATTGAAAAGACAAATTTGACAATTACTTAAGCAGGGATAATCCGAACCCAAAAATCGTATGCTCAAGCAGCACATTCCTTAGCTTATCACGTGTATTGGAAAAATAAGTATTACTTACCAAAACTACTGGAACACTGTCTGTGGTTTCTTATGGACTAATCAGACTTCATTGGAAAACTACTGTAGTGGTTGTAAAATGCAGGTAAGAAGCTCTGGGGCTGACCAAGTCATACACCTGGAAAGTCTGCCTGGCTGGATGATTCAAGGGGGTCAGAGAAGTGGAAAGAGTATTGTTCTTACAGGTGGCTTTTTTTTGATCCTCCAATCCATTGTCTACCAGAGAAAAGTGGTTAAATTTCTCAGGGTTTTCAGAAAGGAGTCTCTGTGCAGACACCAAGGCGACCCAGGGTTAACATGATGTGGTGTTAAAGCTGGTAAGGGTTGGAAAGCTGAGGACAGGTTGCAGTAGCAAAAGCTGGTATAAATGACCATTCCCAAATTGATAGCAGTGGTCCTTTTGAGATTCCATTGAGAGCTGCTTCAGAAAGGGAAGAAAAGTAACTAGCTTCATAGTTCACTTTTCTGTTTTTTAACTCTCTGAAACGTCTTACTAGGTCAAATGTGCGCTGTTGCAGGCAAACAAGTTTGGATCAGGTTAAAACAGTCTTGGCACTGAACCTTGAAGTTGTTGTGGATATGCAGTCTCGGTGCTGAAACTGGGGAAGGAGCAAGTGAATGGTGCTTCCTGCTGCCTTTTCTCCCTGGAACACCTTAGGAGACTGAAAGATTAGAGCCATAGAGGCAGCGCTAAGAGTTTTTGGTTTTTTTTTTTAGCTTCAAATAACCTTTTTCCTTCCCACATTCTTATTTACTCTTGGATAGTTTTATAGGTAGCAGTAGTACCTCTATCTGGCTTTCATTTTGCTTTCTTAGGTAAGGTAGGTCTTAGATATTCTCCCTTTCTAAGACAGTCTCTTCGTTCTTCTGGTCATTGAGGTAGCCATAATTTGCATCTCTTCAAGTTTTGGCTGATCCCCTTAAAACTTGGTAAGAATTGCAGATGTATTGTCCCCAGCGGTTTTGCCAGCATCACACACAGTACTTGTTGGCTTCAAGAGCTTTTACTTCAAGGGCTGACAAGTACGTTCGCTGAAAACTTTGACAAGACTTGAGTCGCTTCAAAGCGAGGGGCAGTTTTGTGCAGAGTCACTAACACATCACACTCTTAGAGTAACCTTTCCTAATTCATCCCAGGGTCACATTTGCCTTTGTTCAGCAGCATTACATTGGAAGATACCTTTTTTCCTTATGACCCAGGTAGCTGGTCCAGAAGTTTCTTTATTGTTAGTCAATATACCATCTGCTTGTATGCAAGATTTATAAACTCAGTTGCATAGGTTTACATTGTCTCACTGGTTTTTATCTCACTTCAGGCAATTGAATGACATGTTAGATGAATTAGAGACTTACCAGTACATACGTGATGCATTCCAGCTTTATCAGTGTCTTTCAATTTTTTTTTTTTTCCTCACTAAAAACTTTTGCAGAATCTTCTTTTGCTTATATGATAACTGACTTGGAATAAATGTGTAATCCTTACTTTCTGCTTGATTAAAATCAAAGCCCTGTAAATGTGGACAGCTGATAAATAACTTATGCTGCTTTTACAGGGAAACCTGGGATATCTTAGTTTTGTGTGTAGAAACCTATAAGTATTACTCTTGGCCATTCAGCTTCCATCTTCCATCTTGAATTTCTTTCCAGGAGAGGCTTTTCCCTTACATTATGTCCTTGTTAAACGTCCCTACATCTTAGGTTGGAATTTATCTGCTCGTATTTACCAGTTACTACTGACTACTCCATTTTTTATTTTTATCATGCAGTCCAGTTCTTATGGAGCATTACGCTTAAAGCACAAATGCTCTGTTTTCAGTCTCACTTCAATTACAGTACTATTCCTTAAAAGTAAAAATGAGAAGTCGAAGTCTAAATAAATATGTATTTGAATGCTAAAATACTATTGTAGTGTATCAAGCAGCAGGTGAAGGTGACACTTAGGCTAGAAGTAGTACTTGGTTGATCAGAAGTGTAAAAATGGAGATGTGATAGCTAGTGAGAAAATAGCTGATTACTTAAAGCATGGACCCACAACCTGCAGAAAAATAATATAGAGGCTGATCCTTTGAACCTATTGTTTTTCTTGGGGAAATCTTGGATAACTTAAACTTAGATTTCAGCATGAAAGTCAATAAAATATTTGACTTGAGGGTTGAAGGAGGGAGGGGAGGTGAAAAAACTTCAAAGGCATAATCTGAGGGAGAGAATCGCAGTTTGAGTGTAGGATTTCTAATGGTGTGAAGTATGTGGAGGGAAGGTTACACTGGAATACAGTTCTACAAATGCTATAGTGTTTAGTCCAGTAAGGAGTTTCCACTAGAATGAGGAGAAACCCTGAGAATTAAAGGTGAGCAATAATCAAAAGCCAGAAAAAAGTGTAATACTATAGACCATTCCCAGAGTATTTCTAGTTCATTAAGCCTTTTTAAAACTGAAATGTGTGTAAGCTATTGTCTTTGTTCTGAAGACTTGATAGTTTGTGTTATTAAAAGTTAAAGCTCTGAGTTTGTGACGGAATACTAGAAAACGGTGTAGATATGAGTCATCACAGTTATATTGTGTAAACAGAACCATAGTTCTTTGACAGGGTATGACCAAAATCACAAGATCTGTTAAATGTAAAGACAGTTTAAATGAGAAAGAGATACATGATTTATTTGACAATCTGGGAGAGACCTGCATTATAGCACCTGCAAGAAAGATTGTGCCTGCCTTACGCAACTTACCCTCCTGGCCATCCTGTTCCCCTGGGTTGCACTTAGTGTAACGTGCTTAACTCTTCTGCGTAAGGAGCATGTCCTGCAAAGGGAATGGAGTGTGTGCTGGTGCTTATCGTAAGTAGGTAAATACCAGCAGTATTTCTTTAGCATTAGAATGGTAGGATGCTTTAAGGAAAGTGTCTGTTTGGAAGGTAATGAATGCTCCAGATTAACTTACTTCTTTGTACAGCTTCTGTGCTGGATAAGTTTTAATCAAAAAGCACTCGACCAATCAACACACGTATGTCATCTACAGTCTTTTAGCCTGTTATATTGTGTTAACCTCAATACTTTTCTTTTCCACACAGCTTTATCCTCAAAGAATTGAGGAACCAGTGATAGTAAGGGAAATGTATGAAGTAGCAGTGTCTTTGATTCAGTCATTTGATAAGTTGGAGGTGAAGGGCAATAGGTAAGATAAAGACCTGGAATCAGTGGTTCTTTGGGGAAATGAGGTACTTACTAAGGAACAGCAGCAGTCCATGTATTATAGTTGTTAGTGGTAACTTAATTTTTTTTATGCGTTTCTGCTTTGATTTTATATATTCATGTGATTTCTATTCAGGTTAGTCATACTGAGACTGCTTGTAGGTCTGATCTGTGTTCTTGAAATACTCTGCATGCCCTGGAGTGTAAGTGACCATTTAAGCCAGCCATGTCATGTGGAAACTAGATTCTTTGCTGCAGACCAGAACTGAATTTTATGAACAATAACACCAGAAACACTGTTTGGTATTGTAAACTGAAACATACAGTAAGCCACGAAAAAAGAATGCAAACTAGAAATTAATTTTCATGGGCTCTGTAACTAATGCCTTACTTTCTTTTGAAATAAGTAAATATTAATTTGTGTTACTCTGTGTTTCGTAAATTACCTTTCGTAAAAATGTAAAGTTGCTTATACAACTTTGGTCTAACACTGAGTATGTATTTATTTAGGAATAGTTTTTGTTCCCAGATATTCTAGTAATTCATGAATATATGCTGGAGAAAAAATCTTGTTTTGTAAGCTTATTTTTTTTCAAACTTAGTATTATGTAAACTTTGAAATGTTAAGAAAGCATCACTTAAGCTCACCTGAGCAGTTATCAAATGAACCACTGAAGTGCAAGTGTTGATGGAGGTACATAAATACAGTAAATTTGGCACTAACTTTTTTACAATATATAGTGACTTCTGTGCTTTTTAAAAATATTTTCAATTAAGCTTTTTTACTGTAGTTTAGAATAGCCAAATTGGACAACCTTTTACTGACAAGCTACCTTTTATAAGCAAACATGAAGACATTAGCATTTCAGCTTTCAAACACCAAAAGGGCTATTACAAACATCCATTGTTATGAACCTTCCATTGAAAGTTATACTTTCCATTAATTACATAGTTTGAGAGTAATTTTGTATCATGAATGATTAGTAAAAAAATGAGTTCTATATTACATTAAGGTGATTTTTAGCTACTTGCCTTATAGCAGATAAACTTAGAGGGAGTTATCTTCAGTTAATGTCATGACCTGTAGTTCTTGATAATGGTTACTTTTTCTACATGCTAAGCTTTTATTAAAGGTGCCTAGTGATATTTTTAGAATAAAAGAATATTTACTTGAGAAATTGTTCAGTAAGTTTGCATAGACTCTGCAGTAGTATACTACCTTTTCAGTTTAAGATCTTTCATAACCTAATTATGATTAATTTCATTGGTAGATAAGAATGTTTCTTTTTTGGCATAATTTTGAAGACAAAGCTAAACCTAATGATAAAGTTCCAATTTTTATATATATTTTGCTTTTCAGAAAGCGTAGTTGTGAATAGTGTTTTGTTCCTTCAGGAAGTTTAAATAATACATGTTACAAAAAATATGTAGTTATGTTTGTTCTTTTGAAATAAAATACCTTGGGGTAATAAAGTAGACTGAGGTTGTAAAACTAATGAAACTGCATATTCTTGTTAGGGAGAGAAAAAACTTCAGTGTTGCATCAGATCGTGGAAGTGTGCTAGTATTTTTGCCAGGTGGGTATAAGTCTTAATAATTTTCTTTCTCCTTATTTGTCATCTAACAAGCTTTGTTCTGATGCTTCTTCCAAGGATTTACTTAACACCTTTCTAACTGGGGTTTGTTGGTCTTTGGGTATTTATCTTGCATACCTGTTTAAACATTGCAATAATTGGAAGAGGAGTGAGTAAAAAATTAAGACTTTGTATGTTTTAGAAATGAAATTACAGTAGTAAAATTAATTCTACAGTTAATCTACAGAAACTCAGTTGCTCAATTTTTTTAGGTTAGTTATTAAATATTGTATGTAATTCCTAGGATTCTAGATATGTTTTCTTATCTGCATATAGTATAGTCTCTTCCCTGGATTTTATTTAAGTTCTCATAGCAAAAGTTAAAATTCACTTTTAAAATTTTCTTTCCATGTATATTGGTTTGTTTAGTAGGAACACTCACAAGCACACAGCATGTCATAGTGTACAATGATCAGAGAACTGATTGTATATAGTTTTAGTCGACTTTAAACGGTAAACCTACGTTTTCTTATACTGCCTGTAAAATCTAGCTAAGGGGGTTCAAGTAAGAGTGTCTACCAAAACAAAGTAATGCAATAATTTTTGTGTAACTAGGCTGCAGCCCTAGTTTCCTGAGCTATGCAAACTATTACCTAGTGCTTCCACATATTCTTTTACCTCATGGATTCTTGCTAGTTCAAAACTTTGAAAAGACTTGGACACATTCCAAGTGAAGAGTCACCTCAGAATCAGGAGTAGCTGTTTCCTTGGGCATAATGAGGTCTATCCCTTCCAGGACTGTCTAATTCTCTGTAAAATCTTTTGTCATTTCCCTGCTGTGTTGAGCTTAGCGGTAGACATGCTAGCTCTAGGGCTGGAAACACAGTACACCAGCACAAAAATATACTGCACTTGAGAGCAGCTTTAAGTGGCTTTCAGAGCTGCCTTTCTTCGAGTTAGCTTCTCTATAAAATCAGTAGGTAGAAGGAATAACTTCTTCATGTCAATGTAGGACTCATTCCAGATTGCCATGAATAAAGTAGGGAGACCATCTCTGCCTCTGGCCTTTCCTATAGGTGTTTGTCTGGTGTGCTTGCAGACTTCCTCAGGCCCTCTGAGTCTTCACTTCAGGCTGAAATGACTCCAGTACTTTAAATTCCCGTATCTTTTTTTCTCTTTCACTGTGCTGCTATCCCTGATGGGTCGTAACATCAACTGATAAAGTGAAAATTTTTGGTTAAATACATTTGTTAGATTTATGAAAACCTGTGTGGATAGTGCTTTCTGAATGAGCTGCTGCTCAGGTTTGTTTTTTATTGTTGTTCAGTGTCTGACCTTGGCCTGTTTTATAACTGCATATTCAAAACTGATCTTGAACACAGGATTAGCAAATACCTCTTGAAAGGGGAAGAGAGCCCTCTGCTTACAAGAGGGCAGCTGAGACAGAGATTTGGGTAAAAATAACCTCCACATTTAGGACACTGATTTGAGTTGCCTAGATTTTTTGAGTACTTACAATTACATAGCATTTTGTACGTTTAAAATAACACTCCCAATGACATTTCAAGCTGAGTAGGCATCAGGAGCCAGAAAGAGTAGTTCTGTGCTGAGGAGTACTGTTAAGGGATTTTTTCCCCACTGTCTTTGTGGAACTTGGTGGATCTGCAGATTCTGCTTCCACAGAGCAGCTGCAGCTGTCTCAAGTAGGATGCCATATTTTCCTGTTGTAATTAATTGTCTGTTTGTTCAGTGCTTAGGTTTTTTTTAATGTTACTGAGTGATTCTTTACAGATAAAAGTCTGCTCTTCCAGGAGTTAGTCAATAGGGCTCCCTGGGGGACTGCCCTCAGGGACAAGGAAGCAGAGCAGAGCTGGCAGATCTTTAAGAATGCTTTCCGTAAAGGACAAGAGCTGTTGATCCCCAGGTGTAAGAAATGGGGAGAGGAAGGCAAGAGACTGGCATGGATGACTTGAGACCTGCTGGTCAAACTAAAGGGCAAGAAGGAAATGCACAGGCAGTTGGAAGCAGGGACAGGTATCCTGTAGAAAGAGTATAGGGATGCTACCTGATTACCTAGGGATGGAATTAGGAAGGCAGAGGCACTTCTGGAGCTGAACTTGGCAAGGGATGCAAATAATATTAAGAAGGGCTTCTTCAGATATTATGGGCCAGAAAAGGAAGGTCAAAGAAAACAGGATATGTCCAAAAAGACCATGTCATGGTTTTCTTGTGTCTTCTCTATATCTTTAATTACGTGCTCTAATTCATGAACAAACACTTTTACTTGTCTTGTATTATAGTAATCTTAAAAAGTGGTAGTTTTTTTGTACAGTGCTGAAGGTGTTTTGCCTTGGAGTTTTAATTGCTTCATCAATGTACTAGTCATTATTTTGTTATTTGACCAGTTATTTGCATTCTCAAGTACTCTTATTTCATTTGAGCTGTGACGTAAATTAGGCTTCCTGTCTGTCTGTCTTAGGATCTAACAACGTCACTTTCCCCTGTAGTAGCCTCATACAAAGCACATCTATGAAACATTTTCACTTCTCTCTGATTGCTCCCCCCACCAACTATTTCTTTCTTCCTCCAAATTGCATGTTCTTGCCCAACCCTGACTTCTTTTATCTCCCTTACCTATACTCACTTCCCCTCATTTTCCAGGTTCAGTCTTACTGACTCCAGTAGTTGGCTAATATCCATGTTCTCCTGCAATTTCTTTTCCCAGACAACCTTGTATTATCACCATGTTGGTGTCTTCTTGAATCTGTTTCTCCTTTTCTTGCCTCAGTTTCTTGCTTTCTGGCCTTTTTTCCTTGCTTACCTTAACTTGATCATGATTTCCATCTATTCTCATTAGTATGTTATGAATATTCTTAGCACAACCAAAACATAGCCTCATACTAGCTACTGTGAGGAAAGTTAACTATATCCTATCACATGTCTTTCTTCCCTCTTGTTTTAAGTTACTCTTCTCTCTTGTCTTAAGTGAAAATATCTTTCTTCTTCCACGTGCCTTTGTCTTTCTTCCTTCTCACTTCTGAAGCTGATAAGTCATCTAAAGCGTGAAGGAACCTTCACATCCAGGTGCTTAAACTGCGTTTAGCCTCACTGAAAATTGCAGCAATCCTGTACTGCAGTTACAGTGATTTCACTCTGGCCAGTGTTGGACAGACTTTTGAAAATACAGCTTTTGGAATTGAAGTCTCAATAAGAAGTAAACTAGGCTTCTCAGAAAGAAGGAGGTATTCAGGAAGACAGCAAAAAATGCTTAATCATAAGATTTCCTCTGGCAGACGTGAAATTCATGTCCCAGAGAACAAGCACTGCAACTGCCAAAGTTAAAATGGTTAAGGCAGAAATAGCTTTTTATTATTTTTTTTCCTTCTTGGCCCTGCTCTTGGAAACAGCTTGTTTTGGCTGAAATACCCATGTTTATCCTAAACCAGACATTCAGCATGTGGTGAGTGTTGTCAGCTGTGAGGAATTGGAACGAGGGCTAATAATGGGACACTAACAGATGGCCTTTTATATCTCATATTGCCACTTTAGTAGGTGTAAAATAATGCAAAATGACTCTTGAAAAAGTAATGACTCGCAGTGTTTCAGTGACTCATTATTACCTTTACTCTTTAACTCTTCGGCTGTTTTATTATGTGGTGAAAAGGAGATGATAATGGAAGTCAATTAAGAATTTAATTAGACATGAGAATTATTTTTAGAATTGTTAATTTTACTAAAAAGAAAACAAACTCTTCCTTTTCCCCCAGGTTTGAATGAAATAAGCTACATGCACTCACGTCTCTCAAAGATGTTCAACACAAAGTAAGTTAAGACCACATTTGTTTCAGTTTGTGCTGGTCTTGGCTAGGATAGAGTTGATTGTCTTCATAGTAGCTGGTATGGGGCTGTGTTTGGATTTGTGCTGAAAACAGTGTTTATAGTACAGGGGCGTTTTCGTTACTGCTGAGCAGTGCTTATACAGAGTCAAGGGCTTTTCTGCCTCTCACCCCACCCCCACCAGTGAGTTGGCTGGGGGTGCACAAGAAGCTCTGAGGGGACACGGCTGGGACAGCTGACCAAAGGAATATTCCAGACCATATGACATCATGTTCGGCATATAAATCTGTGGGAAGAAGGAGGAAGGGGTGGACACATTTGGAGTGATGACGTTTGTCTTCCCAAATAACCGTTAACATGTGATGTAGCCTTTCTTTCCTGGAGATGGCTGAACACCTGCCGATGGGAAGTGAGGGGTGAATTCCTTGTGCTTTGCTTATGTGTGCAGCTTCTGCTTTAGCTATTAAACTGTCTTTATCTCAACCCTGAAGTTTTCTCACTTTTACCCTTCTGGTTCTCTACCCCATCCTGCTGAGTACATAATTACTCTGTGCTAAATCATATTAATTTTTATATTCTTGCATCAGTAAGTATTTCACCAATATTTTCTTCAGGTGGCAAGTGTGCCCACTTCACTCAAGTGTGACATTAGAGGAGCAAACCAATATATTTTTGCCTACAGTTCCTGGCTACAGAAAAGTAAATATTGTTGAATCGCTACTTTGTCATGAAGTGTGTGAAACCTTTTGCTAGAGTAATACTAGCAAATAATAATGTATCTAAATTAACATTAGTTGTGCCAACGCAAACCATTATGTGAGGGCAAAGCAGTTGTGGGGTTTTTTTCCAAGATGTAAATTGCTTGCCTTTCTTACCAAGTTGTTGCTTTCACTGGTGTTTAGACCTCAAGAGAAGCGCAGTAACAGGAAGTTATCCTTGAATCACTGTGTGGCACTGTGTTTATCCTTCACGATGGTTTGTGCCTGTCAGTTGCACCTGCGTGACAGTGATATGGTGCTGCTGGCACTGCATAGCAAAGTAGTGCCCTGCTATGGGGGCCTTGCCTGCTTTGTACCCCAGATTTTGACTAGTGTCTTAGTTTTCTTTATCATTGCTAATAGTGTGATGTTCTGTTACGACAAAGACGTAATGACGTATTTTCCTTCTTCCTTTATTTTGTCATATACTATGCCACTTTATTACGCTTTTCTGATTGTAGGAAAATACAGTTTTCCTGTGTTGTATTGCTTTTTTTTATATGCAGAAATACTATGTTGCCATTACATTTATAGTTCTTCATAGTAAGTTGGATTTTTCATGCAGAAACATTCATGTGAGTAATTTTTTCTTTATGCATTTGTTGCTCACTTTTTACTTCAATACTCAGGTTATTCTGTCTACAGACATAGCTGAGAGCTCTCTAACAGTTCCCGGTGTTAAGTATGGTAAGTTGTGTAAATCTTGTAGTTGTGTATACAGTGTTTGTAACGTTTTCCTTACATGTTCTAGCCTAAATCTCTATCAGGTGTCATTTTTACAAAGCGTTGCTGTTGGATTTTAATTTTGACAGTTGTTGAATTCTTTCTTTCACAACAGGGAATGGTTTTAAATCTGAATATATGAACAAATAGGAGAGCTACTGAGGGGGGGTGTCAATCTTTCCTGGAGCTGGGGGGGAAATAATTTTAAATGCAGTAACAAGCAGAATCAGACCTCATGTCACAACTACCTTAAGATTTTTATTCATATTCTGACTACATTTTTAAATAGTTGCATTAGATTAAGCAAATTCTGATACAAAATGTTTAAATGCAGAAACGATTGCTTTTAATGCTTATCTGCACTCACTGTTTGTTGTATTTATGTTAAAATCTGTTTGCAGTTCTGTTAGTATTCAGAGTATCCTGCGTCTGGTTGTTAAATCTAGTGTTCTCCTTACTGGATTTCAAGTAATTGAAACTTTGATTTCCTGATAATACAAAGCCAGCCAGTGTTTTTTGAACTGCCATGAGGATAAATTGTTTTGTATTAATACTAGATTTTTTTTTTTTAATTGCAGTGATAGATTTCTGCTTAATTAGAACTTTGGTTTGTGATGAGGAAACTAATTACCAAAGTTTGAGACTTTCCTGGGCATCTAAAACAAACTGTAATCAAAGAAAAGGTAAGATGACAGTGGGTAAAATGGAAAGGAGTTGTAGAAGCTAACCTTCTGGAGAATTCTACATTGCTTTTCATTTTATTAACAATAAAAAGTACAGATTTTTTTTGTCATGAATAGTTTATACAAAAGCTAATTCCTTATCATTTCAGATTACTAAGGAGTGATTAAAAACTATGCCTAAATGTTTTATTTTGTTCAAGTGTTTTTCCACATAAATGTTTTGTATTTTATTGAAAAATATTGAATTCATGGACCATAAAACTTTAAAAGTTATTTCATTATGTAATAATAATGTTCTTTATCACGGGTCATTTTTAAACAGGTGAGATAGGTACTTCTATTTATTAACTACTGGTGAGTTTCAGCTGTAAAAGAAACTTTCATGTGTATTTGTCACTCTTAAATCAGTTGAAATAACCACTGCAATGTCTGTAGTGTAGAGCAGTTATTGTAGCACAAGGTTGGTTAAGATTTACTATCAGCTCTTCTAGTAAGACAGTACACCTAAAGATCAAAATCTCTTAGTTTCAGTCAAAAAGAGTGCTAATTGAGGTATAAAAACACCCTGATTTTTAAATATTACGAGTTCTGTACAATTACAGCTTTATTTCCATTTGGTTCTGGGTTGGTGTAGGTTATGACAATCATAGAATCATAGAATGGTTTGGGTTGGAAGGGACCTTAAAGATCATCTAGTTCCACCCCCCCTGCCATGGGCAGGGACAGCTTGCACTAGACCAGGTTGCTCAAAGGCACATCCAGCCTGGCCTTGAAGACATCCAGGGATGGGGCATCCACAATATCTCTGGGCAACCTGTTCCAGTGCCTCACCACCCTCTCCGTGAAGAATTTCTTCCTGATATCTAACCTAAACCTCCCCACTTTCAATTTGTACCTGTTACCCCTTGTCCTATCACTACAGGCCCTTGTAAAAAGTCCTCTCCCAGTACCCTTGTAGGCCCCCTTCAGATACTGGAAAGCTGCGATGAGGTCTCCTCGCAGCCTCCTCCAGGCTGAATAAGCCCAATTCTTGCAGCCTTTCATCCAATATACAGCCAGCATTTTGTGTAGCAGACCTGCACTTCTTATGTCTGTGACTTAAAAATATGGCCTAATTCTCCAGTGGAGTATCCCACTGAGTGGAGTGCCCTTTAGTTTGCTGAAGTGAATGGTGTTTGGGTTTGTGAAGATAAACTTCCTGAATCATCTATAAATATTAGATAATAAAGATGTTTTCCTTTTCATCATGGTTTCTTAGATGTTGTTTATATAGAAGTTCTTTTCTAGCTATTGAGTCACATAGGAAATCTGAGTATACTTACTGTGTAGAGAAATACAGATGCAAAGCCTATTTAAACTGCATGTCAAATCTTCAGTTTGGGGTTGTGCTAAAACTTGGATTGACATATTTATCTGGATTAAATTTAGATTCAGTAGGACTTGCTTTTTCCTGTTTTTGAGGAAGTGTGTTTTAGTGCAAGATTTGTCATGTCTTTTCAACTGAGAAGGACGGATACTGATTTGAGGGCAGTTACGTGAAAGAGGTATTTGAAAGAAATGCTTAAGTAACACTTTTGTTCATTATTGCTGCTATGAAAGCAAAATTATTTCATCTGGTCCTTATGTAGGAAAGGATAGAGAGAATGTCTCCACTGCACCTGTCTGCTGCAAGAGAGTGAAATAGTGGTCAGCCTGCAGCATCAGCTGCCCTGTACTGCTCAACTGCCCAGAAGGTGTTGTGGATGGATGGGTTTTGAACAGCTTGAAAATTGGGCAGTTTGCTAACTGAGAGGTGTTCTTTTATTGGAAGGTCGTGCTGGACGTGTTTCCAAAGGGTATTGTTACAGACTTGTACACAAGGACTTCTGAACAGACTTTATTCCAGAGAATTCAATACCTGACATACTGGTAAGACTTTTAGGGAACATCAAGATTTTTTTTGATGTGTGAGGTCACTGACAAGTTTTGCTTTACTTTTCCTGAAGACAGTGCACAATTTGAATAGTTACTAATAACTATAACACTGAATAGAATTCAGGCTGATAAATAATTGACAAAAACCATTCCATTACAGCAGTAAAAAGGATGTGGATTAGGAATAAGCAATCTTTTCCAAAGAAAAATAGTTACACAAAATTAATTCAGGTTTTACTAAATTCTAAAATTTAACTAATTTTTCATATAAACCACTTTGTTACACTTGGGGAAAATAACAACAACATTGTTTTCCCTTTAGCATTGTCCATTGGGAACTACAGTCTTAAAAATAAAAAAGCTTGATATGGGGGGACCAAAAGCCTTGCTGGCAACAGCTCTTTCTCCACCCAGCGTATGTGACATTGAACATACTATACTTCAGCTGAAAGAGGTAGGCATTCTTTTAATGTTGTTAAAATCGAGATAATAGAAACATACTGTAGAATTGTTTTTCTTGCTGTTTAATGCAGTAGGAGCCTTGACTGGAACTTGAAATAGGAACTGTCTGGAGAATCTTTTCTCCATTTGACTCATGTCTGGTTACCATCCTCTTCAGCGTAATTTCTGTAGTTACTCCATTAAAACAGGATTATAATTTCATGAGGGATTAATGATACTGTTGTGAACTAGCATCTGTGGTGAGAAAAAATAGAAAAAACTAGTCAGAGAACTTCTGTAAATGAAATTGTTTATTGATAAATTAGCAAAATCACACTCTTACACCTTTACGATGTGCAGGGGTCAGTCTGAAGTTTCCCTTCTGAGCTGTACAAGGAATCTGGTGTGATTTTGCTTTTCCATTACAAATTTCATATGGGGTAGAACATTCATTGCATTAAACTTTTAATTTTGCAAAGTATATAAGAAGTTATACTTGTATAGTGTAGCTTGCTTATATATGCAGTATAGGTAGTAGAAGCTTTGGATTTAAAATACTAGACTTAAAATTTATTTGAGAATGTCAGCTTAATTACAGTTTTGATACTAATTGATGTTGCTTTGAGATAATTGCTTGCTTCTTGTCTTATTTGCTTATAAACTGGTCTTATATTTACTTCGTCAACTTTTACAAGTGAATAAATTTTTAATTTTCTAGCTAGAAGCACTTACAGCTTGTATGGAAACAGAAGAAAACCCACATGATGGTGAGCTGACATTCCTAGGAAGGGTATTGGTAGAGTTGCCAGTGGATCTGTGTCTTGGAAAATTGATTGTCCTTGGGCATGTCTTTGGGTGCCTAGAAGAATCCCTTATTTTAGGTAACTGAAAGAAGAACATGTGAGAACATTTCTGTAAAAACAAGTGATTTGCAAGTTTTCATTTTGACTTCTTTTTTGTTGTAGCTGCAGCACTCTCTCTGTGGAATTTTTTTGCAGTACCTTTCAAACAGCGTGTCGATGTATACAGGTATTCCCCTAGATGTTTTACAACTTCCTGGCTACATCTGAGGGCAGAGGACTAAATTGACCACTAAATATAATTTTTTCATGTCTTGAATCTGATGTACTGTCAAAGTACCAAGGAGTGTAAAAAGAAGCTTTTCCACGGCAGCTGGGATCATGAAATCTGTTTCTACATGAACTAATTAGTATTAGAGAGCAAACTCATCCTTTCCTGAGTAAAAGTCCTCATTCTTCAGCTTTTCCTTTCTGATACGAACATGTGGCAGTGTCTGTTAATTTTTTTTTTTTATAATTGTAAAAAATATATCTTTGCTATCCTGCTTGCACAGTTTACCTTCAGCGAGGAGATGTGAGTAAGAACAAATAATTATAATAAATGAACTGACCTTGTTTACTGAAGTCCTGGAAGGTGGTAATAATGTATCATTCTGAGCTGTATAATACATTCAGGTTTTGGTTGGGTTTTTTTGTTTGTTTGGTTGTTTTTTTTTAATAAATAAATAATTGGTTGATAATTCTTTCTGTTTTATTTCCAGGAACAAACTGTTTTTTACTAGGAGTAGTAAGAGTGACTGTATTGCAATTGTAAATGCATTTAAGGTAAGTCTCTTTTTCTGGCTTATCATCCAGTGAAACCTGATAGACCAAGACAGGCCTTCTCACTTTTGTAGGATCAGTGCAGCATTTGTTCTTTGAAGTTGTTAAAAATTCTTAAAACCTTCACATTACTCCTAGCTACTTAGTGATACTTTTTGAAGGCTGTGTCCTACTGCAAAGCACTACTAGTTCTGATGAGTTAATTGGCTTTCGAGGTATTTGTTATACTAAGCAGATGGAAAACAGCATAAGGACTGGAGAGTGAGACCATGCTGCTTATCTCAGTCTTCTGCTTGCTGGCAGTAGGAACAGATTTTGGACAAGATGGGAACCAGAGGCTCAGGTTCTCTTGATCCTCTGTGATCCTTTCAATACAGGATCTGCCTTATATGGGGAGTCAGATTCTTTCCAATGCAGGGAGGTTTCCCTGTGTCATTTCACCTACTGTAAAATTGATGTCTCATTTTTTCCAATAGAACAAGTGGTGGCTAACTGGTAAGCAGAACGAAGTTTCTGGAATGACTTTAGTGCTGAACAAGTTTCTAACGTAGAATATCTGTTCTCTGTGTGCTGCCGAGGATCCTGCTGCAGCTGCAGTTAAATCTTGTTACAAGATCAAAGTCTTCTGAACTGTAACAGCTACTGGTACTGTGCCTCTCATGCTTCTTTTGAAGATCTGCTTGGTTGATTTTCCTGTGTCTTAATTCTTGGCCTACATCAGGGCTGCTTCAAGGCTTCTCTCCAAATTGTCTCTGAGACTTTTTAGGAGCTGGACTTCACGGCTCTGACTTTGTAGTAACTCTTCTGTCCGACTGCAGTTGCTCTGTGCGCTTGGCTGCTGGGCAGCCCAGCACCATGGACAGCGGTCAAGCCCCACGGTTGTCGGTGGAGCTGGAACAGCATAGGATTTACTATTCCAAATCCAATGGTTTATGTTACGATTGTCTGACATGTTATGTAATCTTCTGGGGATTCCAAAATCTTCAGCTGCAGATCTAATTTATTCAGTTTTATGTATTTTGGACTTTTTCTTTACTTTGGTGAAAGCAGACTTGTTTTCCTGCACTCTAGTGTCAGAAGTTTATGAAGCACACACAGGCACATATACCATATATACCTGCTGATCCTGAGGCTCAAGCATCATCGTTTCCAAGTTCCCCTTATTCTGCTGTATACTATATTTCCTTCATGTCCTATTAATCTGCAGGTGATATTTTTATAAACCAGTATGTTATCTTGGAGAATAAACACAAACATTCAGACAGAGCTTCTTATGCAGTATCTCTGTTTGAGTGATGTGAAAGCTGTGTTTTGAATGGCTGCGTATCAGAAGAGAACAGAGAACAGGGAAAGCTTGTTTTGAAACTCCCTGGTTCAGATTAGATTTCTTCCAGGGTAGGCTGAAGTTCTGTGAATCATTAGAATCTCTTATTTAAGCCCTTGTTTATGAAAAGGTTTCAGTGAATTAGAAAAGGTCAAAAGTAAAGGCTAATCAGCCTGGTTTAAGTTATATGATTTTAAAAAACAGAGTTTTGGAAAGAAAAAATAATGTCAAACAGTGGAGTTTATTTTTTCTAGATTAGATTTCTTCCAGGGTAGGCTGAAGTTCTGTGAATCATTAGAATCTCTTATTTAAGCCCTTGTTTATGAAAAGGTTTCAGTGAATTAGAAAAGGTCAAAAGTAAAGGCTAATCAGCCTGGTTTAAGTTATATGATTTTAAAAAACAGAGTTTTGGAAAGAAAAAATAATGTCAAACAGTGGAGTTTATTTTTTCTGACACCTTATAAGGCTTTGCTATGGAACTGGTGGGTGTCAAAAGAATTATTTAAAATCAGTATATCAGAGAGCCTCAATCAAGGTAGGGCAATGGAGCCTGGCTGTGCAGCTATGCTAATAGTCATGGTCTGCAGTAAACTGGAAAGTTTTACTTTCCACAGTCCACAGTAAATTGGACTGTGAGGTGGCTTGCTGTCAGACTAGAAGAAATGGGTTCTGCAGGCATCTGTCATAGATTTGCTGCCTAATAAACTATTTTCATTAATATCCTGGATATGTTCATCTCTGTTCCAGCTCTGTTTTCTGAGAGGCATAAGCATCAGAACTGTATCTGAATCTGTCAGTTCACTTGCTTTTGTCTCAAAGCAAGGAGAAAAAGGTCCTGAAGGTAGCCTGCTTTATTACAGTATCAAATAAAAGCATCCAGCTTGTTCTAATTATTTATGAATGTCTGTATGTGCTTTAATACTCAGTCCATCTCCTCTCGGAACTAGCTGGGTAGCTTGTTGTATGTTGCTTTATTATCAGAAGACTATTGTACCTCTCCCAACACAAATTAGGACTTACTCCTTTAAAGCCTTGGGGTATAACATGCTCAGTCTGCTTTTGGAATATGCCAAGATCCAGAATCAATAAGCAGTGTCCAGAAATTCAGTGACCTAAATCTTATGTTCCAATTTAGTTGGAGGAGTTGATGGCAAGTTTGAGGCAGTATATGTAATTGCAGTTCATCCAATAGTGTTTAAACTTCTTCTCACTGTGTAGATGTGTTACTGCATACCACAGCCACCAAGCTGACTTGAAGGCCAGGATAGTTGTTTTCCTAGAGCAACTCTTGTTCTTTAGCATGTCATGGTACAACATTACACTAAAGAACCCCCTTTCAGCCCTCATTCTTAGAATTCCATTTTGCAGCCATACCACTTCATGTGGTCACTTAGGAGCAAAGGAGGACCCAAAGTTCTCGCCCACCCTCAACAAAATAGAGTAAGACTGTTCATAAGAATTAGAAATATTTGTATCTGCTTAGAAACCAACCACGCAAGCTTCACATTAGACTAGAATCATTAAATATTTAAGGCTGGAAAGGACCTCAGGAGGTCTGTAGTCCAGTCTCCTGCTCAGAGCAGGTTCAACCATCATGTCAGTCAAAGTTACTCAGGGTTTTATAGACAAGATCCTAGAAAAATTGATCTAAGTTGGTCTTGCTTTGTGGGATGTTGGAACAATTGATCTGGAGAAGTTTATTCCAATCTAAATTACTGTGATTCAGATTTCCTTATACTCTTTTGTGATTAAGTATTTCTCGTCTGTGTTAGCCTGGGGGCATCTCAGTTTTTTAGCACCAATTTAAAACCCAATCTCCAGCATAGGTATAGAGAAAACTTCATGGTTTTAAATATCACATTAATATTTGTAGTAATTATTACTAAAGCACTACAGTTTGTGCCTGAATGCTACACCACTTCTTTTTTAGAAATGGCAGGCTTGCAGACTGAAAGTGGAGCTGAAACATCCCAAGGTTAGTTAAACTTTCTTTCTTCTTTTCTATTCAAGGTTGCTGACTACAGTGCTGGAGTATTTTATGTTCTTAGTAAGGAATTTTGGCTAGCAATCCTTTATAATTGTTAAAATTTTTCATAGGTCATTAGAAGCATAGGCTTTGAGAGAACATGAGTCTTTCAAATCTCGTGCCGAGTATTTCAAGGCGATCCCTTACGTAGTCCCTTCAGCAAATGAATCAACAGTGGCCAGAGGGTTTGAAATCCAAGCTGAAAAGGGAAATCAAGCTGTAGTTGAAATAAATCTTTTTAATACACGTGTCTGTTTTAAAAGAAAAAAACCCAAATCCCCCCCTAAAAAAACTCCACCCTGGAAAATGGAAGATCTTGATGTGCCTCAGTCACACAAAACATTAGTATGTACATAGTAACTACCTCCACTGTCTCTTTTGAATGCATAAGATAAAATCTTTTTTCTCTGCTTCTTTCAGACCATAATCTGGTTTATGAACATCAGTGCATAACATACACTGAGATAATGAGTAGCCAGGATGGCCAGAATCTGTCTGATAGTTATGCATCCAGATAAGGAAGTTGTGTTTTTTCTGAGTGTCTGTCTTAAAGCAGATCCTGTAGTAGCAACAGGGAGGAGTTGGACTTGTGGGTTTATATGAGAACTTTAGATGGCCCACATCTGCACTGGTGGTAACCAAAGTGTAGTTTATTAGTCAAATACGTAATTGTCTTATGTTTTCAGACATGTCATAATGATTAATATGGATGCAAAGAACGCTGTGCAGTCAGATCAAATTTTTCCATCACTGTTTATAACTACCGTTTGTGTCTGCACAGAAGAATAAGAGAAGATTACTTGCAGGAGAAGAAACAAGTTTCTAACAATTTTTCTGTTTGCATTTTTCACTTTCTCTTCCAGGACAAACTTAAGTGGTGTCAATTGAATTCTATTCACATGAGGAAAGTCAGAGAGGTACAATGAAATAGATAATTTTTATAAGCAGAAGGAGTTAACTTTCCCTATTTTCTGCAAATGTTAAGATCTTGGATAAGCCCACTGTATTATTATGTATCTATCAATATATAGTTGTATATTTCCTTTAAATAAACTGAAGTTTTAGGTTTTGGGGACTTTTTGACAGGGGGGTGGGGGAGATGGTACTATTTAAATTCGTGAGAGAATATCTGGACTCACATAATCATTTATATGTTAATAGGGAAAATTATCCATGCCTGGGAGGGACGTACTCTTAAGTAGCTTAACTGCCACAGTTGACACTATGGATAGATGGTGGCACATCTAGAATTATCTTAGCTCAGAAGTAGGGATTGGCAACAGTCACAGACTGCTAGTTTTTAGTCAAAAGGAATTTGCTTAAACTTCGTAGTCAGACCTACCAAATCTTCATAGTTTTTGGTGTTACATTATGAACTGTTTAACATACTTTTAACATTTTTTTAAGATATCTCCAGCTAATTCTATAGGCCCCCTCAGATACACTGGTTGTGTTGTGACTGCTGTTTGTTGACATAACTTTTGTCTTACAGTTAGGATAATTTTAAGCAAATACAGTTATTTAATGAGGACTGAAAATTTGTAGGGCTTTGTTGCTAAGATTACTGTAGCAGTTAATGAAAGCTCTACATCAACAAAGGGCTTCAAGCTTAATGTGTTATGTTGAGAGGGGAAATCAGCAAAACTTCTGAATAACTGTGATTGGCAGAGCATGGCCTTGCCCATTATTCCAGCGGGTCACACCTTTGGTGTGAGCAATGTAGGGCCTGTGTTCAAAAAAACACAAGGGAGAAGACAATGCTTTTCACAGTAAGCAACCATCTGGATAAGGAATGCCAATAGTTTTTTAGCTTGTGTGTTTGATTTCAAGGGTGAGGAAAAAAAAAAGGGAATAAAGCAAATAGTGTAAAACTGGAGAGCTGATGGATCGGTGTTATGTGGTAGCCTCCTGGGTAGTTGCTGTTGTCTTGGCCCAATTTCAGATAATTCAGGAATAGGTGGTGCATGACATACAAGAGTTCAGGAGTTTAGACTGGACACCTAAACTAACCCTTACTAAGACAACTTTGGGGTTTTTTCTTTACCACACTTTCAGACAATAACGGTATAATTCTTGTGTGGAAGTGAGGCAGCCACACAGAATGGTTTCTGATTATAGTAGTTGTTCTGAGAGACAAATAACGGGAGCTTTGCTATCCTAAAACTGCCATCAGCAGCAAGGAAAACGTCAATGTGAGGCAGTTCAATGGGCTGTACTTTTCTACATTTGCTCCAAAATCCACTGGTGCAATGAAGGCATTCACTGCGGTCGCAGGACCAGTGGCTGCTTATGGAAGCTTCTTGGAAATGCATAGGATTGAAGGCTTAATAGAGCACGTTCAGCTGTAGGTGAAACATGCGTGGTCACTGCTGCAGTTAGGTGCAGAAGTCCAGGTTGGAAAAGTGCTTGAGCCACTGTTCTGAAATTATATTCTGAAGTGGAGATGCTAAGCAATGTATTAAGTGAAATGCATACTAGTGTCACCTAAAAAGGAGAGGTATGCACACTTGGACTTTTACTACTAGACTTTACTTTTTACTTTTGGGTGGGTTTGATCTGTTTAGTAAGTAACTTAGAGTTCAAATTTCAGGTGGCAGAGTTGTTTCACGACTTGAGCAAACGAGTCAGTGCATTTAACATGTATGTTAATTCTCAACCACCTGCTGTGGATCAGGAATTTGTATACAAACAGCGCTTCATTTGGCAGGTAATGCTCTGTTGACTCTTCAGGTGAGAGCCATTATTTACAAAATTTATAACTAGATTTTTATATACTAGTACTGATGAACTAGTGTTACACCTGTGTTTCAGAATTCTCTGTAGATTTTAAGAGTGCAGCTGGAAAAAAAAAGGCATTTTTTGACTACTCAGAAGGACAACTGATGTTACTTTTAATGGTTCAGAATTCACGTGAAGTTGGTACTCTGGCTGTCCCTTCACTTCTGACAGTTCATCAAAATAAAATCAAGTCATACTGAGATGAATTAAACTGCATATTTAAACTAATCTTCATTAAAGTCATAAAAATACTCCAAAGAAGGATGGTTTGTGCTGGAAGTCTAAGAACTAACATTTTTTTTTTCAAAAAAGTGTTTTCACTTGATTTGGGTGCTCTATGTGGACCACCTCCAGCTTGGTTAGTTATTTGGGGGGTGGGGGGGTGTGAGGAATTAGATGTCTTTCAGCTCTTGTAACTTTGATTAAATTTCTTGTCTTATTTGGACTGATTAGGAGTGATTTTATTTTCGCGGACCTATTTATCATTTCGGTGGCAATTGGTTTAACTGTATAAGCAGTGCACTTTTCAGAGCTGAATTGTTAAATACTGTAAGGTGCAACATGAATGCTGAACAAGTTTCATGTAGCTGTTTTATGTGAATTTGTTTAAAATTGAGGCTCTTCTTGATATCAGGGCTAACAATCGTAGTTTTCGTAGAGCAAGTCTGCATACAAAAATATTAAAATGTTAAAAAATTGTTCCAAAAGTTGAACTCTTTTCATGACAGTATGTTTTTAAGGATTTGCATGAGTGTGTTTAGACTGGAAAGACAGTAATTCCTGGGAAGAGACAGGAAAAAAAATCTTCATATGAAGATCTGTCGGTATCTCTTTCTGTTGCTAATGTATCTCTTGTCAAAAAACTGAATATAATCTGCTGTGTTTTACAAAATATTTTCTTAATTTCAGGTTGTAATAGCTGGTGCTTTCTATCCAAACTACTTTACTTTTGGAAAATGTGATGAAAAAACTGCTGTAAGAGCTCTCGATGGCAAAGATCCAAAAACCACTGTAATGGTATGTTAAGAAGGTAAATGACATTAAACAATCAAGTAATAAAAATATGTAGTGTTTGGGTGGTATTTTCAAGTTTTGCTCTGTCTTGGGCAAGGACAGAAGTAATTACCTACTCTGATCTGCACTTGGTAAGTTGTCTTCTCTCTCATCTCCCTTTCTTCCAGTATAATAAACATTGTGTGGGTGGGCAATTTTAGAAGAATTCTTACTGAGGGCTGCCTCTATGCTTTTGATTGCTAGTCTTGCGCAGGCAAACAACTTTTATGAAACTAATAAAAGATTTGAAAAATGGAACAGGACTGTCAAGGGTACTTTTTAGTGAATATTTATGAAATGTGTTGTTGCAACTTGAATGTTACTTTTTTATCATCTCCTACTTCATAGTGCATGGTATAGATGCTTGTTGCTTTAAGGGTACTTGGGTGTTGCACTCTGCTTTTTTATCATCATCTTTTAGAAATAGTTTTTAATCAGATTGAATAATAGCAAGTTTGAAATAGCTGTGTTTGTTTTGCAAAATGGTGCACAGTCTAAACTAGGAAAATGTTTGGTGTATCTGAACTAGGTATAACACTGTAAAGTAACCATGACCTATCCTTAAAGAAAAAACCTTACAAACCAGTGAGCCTCAAAAGAACAGACTGATACTGACACAAGAAAAAATAATTAGATTAAAAGGTAGTAGAGAAACTCATAAGATCTTACTGACAAAGAATTTTTTCATGCTTTACTGCTTACTCAAGAAGAGAGGCTAGTTCTATACTGAAGGAGATGCTGGCATGGCAGTAGGTGTGCGCAGATATGTTTGTGTATGTTTTTGAAATTTTTGTCATTGTTTCAGGATATTAAAGGAAAAAAACAAAGTCCTATTTAACGGACTTGACTCCATCTTGTGGAATAAAGACAGGATTAGTCTTGCCACAGAAACACTCATTAAGATTAAACTATTAGATCTAAGCAGCTATTTATTTTTAATGTATGTAATTCTTGATCTGCTCAGGAATCAACTGCTTGTTATCGTGAAGAATGAAGAAGTAGCTGTTGTGTCTTCATCAACATAGATGATATTCCTGGGCACAAGTGCTGCAAGTTCCTTACGCTCTCAGTTTGAGAGACTGTTCTAGCTGCACTATGCTTCTAATGGTGCATGCCACAGACCCGGAAGGCAATTATTCCTTCCACTCTCTGGTGTCTCTAAATCATATTGTCTTGAGGCGGTTTCTGCAGCCCTTCTTGTTGGCCTTGATGTCCCTGGCCAGGTTCAATTCTGTCAGGGCTTTGGCTTTCCTGACCTGATCTCTAATCTCTTGGGCAACTTCCCTGTACTCCTCCCAGGCCACCGGTCCCTGCTTCTACCCACTGTAGGCTGCAGTAGGCCAAGCCTGCGAGGAGCCTGCTGTTCACTGTTTGCTGGCCTGCTAAGACAGACTGGGAAGGAAAGGGGGCTTTTGTGGGGTTTTTGTTGTGTTTTGTTTCCTCATCAAGTATTTATTGTAAGTTTATTTGGTGGGATTTTTCTGAACAGGGCTTTTGTGGAGTTCTCCCGTAACCCTATGGAGAGCTTTAAGATTCTTCCTGCAGTGTACCTGTCAATCAAGATGTCACAGCTGAAAATTCCTCTAGAGCTGAATGTTTATTATCCAAATGCTATTGAAAGGCAGTTGCAAGATGAGAGACATGCAAGTGTGGAATCTTTAAGGTACCTGTAGGGCATACAGCAAATGGGTTCCTTTGCAGTGTGAAGCTGAAATTAGGTTTGTAGGATTCAGTGAGAAATTCCTTGGAAATGTCATAGAATCACAGTACGGTTGGGGTTGGAAGGGGCCTTAAAAATCCTCTAGTTCCAAGCCCCCTGCTGTGAGCAGGGACACCCTCCACTAGACAGGAAGTCAGGAATGAACTGAAAAGGTTAAAGTGTAGGTGATTAATTGACTTCTAGTTGATTGTACTTAGTTTATAATAAAACATTTTAGCAGTTTCACTGTGCCCAAAACAGGACTTTAATCTTTGTGAAAATTAATTCTTGAGGAACTCAAGGAAGAAGTCTCCTAGGCTGGAAGACTAATTTTAGAGTTCTAAACTTTTGTCAATTTTTTTATATAATCTTTTTTACATATATGTATTGGGAAAAAAAAAGCCACAAAGATATGCTGAGTGCATCTTTGAGCTGTAGTGTACTCAATTTAAAAAAAAAAAAAAAAAGCTTAGAAGGCATGCCATGGCAAAAAGCCTCACTATTTAACCTTAATTCTTTGGTGTCACAGTTGCTTCTTGGTGTCTATCTTTCTGTATTTGGTCATAATGAAATTCAAACAGTTTCTCTGTAGTATTTTGGTTCTGCATGGTCATTTTACATTCTAATTGAAGTAATATATATCTAAATAAAAGTCATTAAGTACATGAACGTGCCCTAGGGACGCTTGGCAAAACAAATGAAAGCAAAAAATATTGAACTCTGGTGGTTTTGCTTGTGAGTGAAGTATTTAGCATCTTTATTCCATAAACTTTTTAGAGTAAATGTGGACTGTCAGAAGCAGACAGTGGAGCCTGTGGAACTTACATTTGGTGCAATACACCAGTCAGAAATGATCTCAGATCGCTTTTTGTTCATCGAGGTAACAGAGGTAGGAATGTTCTGCATCTGCAGTAGGTTATGTCTAATACTGCTACCTAGAGAGCTTTGCAGAGATTAGTGTCTGATGAGCTTACATGAAAAGAACGGGTGCTAATAATGTTTTTAGCACAGTGGTATCCATAAGAGGTGTAGAGAATATTCTTGGTCTAATTTTTAGTAGTTCATTGTTAAACAGTAGTTTCATGTCACTTGCCAAAATTTGTGGGATTTGCTGGCAGTAAATCTTAGATGGAAGTAGGCATAAATGTGAAGAGGATCATTGGGAGAGGTAGAATATTTGCGCACACTGTGGAAATCTGAATCAGTAGGTATTTAGGTCATTTACCTGGTTATTATTAACTAGCAGTTTTCTTCAGAAACTGAAGATGTGAGAAATGAGATGAATTATTAGTACTCCATGCTCATTAGGAAAAATATTGCGTGCATAGAAGCTAGTGTGTTAGGGGAAAATGGTATATAAATATTTCTGAATTTTGAAGTTGGTAATTTTTTAATCTTGTGTTAACTATCATCTTGTCAACAAATTGACTGATAGCAGCAATGTATATGCTGCTGAAATAAAAATAATAAAAATATCCAAACCACTAAGCTAGTGGAAATGATAGGCTGAAGTATTAAAGCAGCTCTTGATCGTAGTGATGGGATCTGCAAGTGCAGAAAAGAATGTTTTCTTCATTTTATTCAGCCAAGTCTCTTGGCTCAAAAATGTTCATGAATTTTTATCGGGCACTTTCCAATCACATAGCTATCTATGCTACTTATGTTTAATACAGAAGTACTAAACAGAACCTTCTGTGATCGTATGTATTGTAAATAAAGATTCTTTTTTTTATCACAAATGTTTGAGCTAAGTACGGAAATGGCATTTGCATTCAGTAATGCCACCTGAAAAGATGAGTGATTTTATTCAATTTGATTTAAATGATGGTGCATTCTTTTCAGTTTCCTGAAGGATGGCTAATCCTAACAGTAACAATGCTGATATGCCGATAGGTGTAGCTAACCAGTGTCCTTTCACTAATAACAAAAGTGCACTGTAGCTGTATGTATCTGTCTAATCAGCTGTATACCCTGTATTTTCTGTAGGTTAATTTGGTGTAGAAAAATTGAAGCAGTCTCTTAATTTCCTGTATTTTAGTAATGTTTAAATTGGGGTCTGTTTAGATGAAAAGCGCATTGCAGTTGCACAGCAAGTAAACATTTTTAAAATAACATCTAATTGTGAGAGAAATGCTTCATTGCATTATTGCAGTTTGAGAACATTTCTCTGTGTGTGTTGGGAGTGCTTTCATGTATTTTGCTCAGATGTGTGTTGTATTTGATGAAGAAGAATAAAATAATATGAAATCTGATGATGTCTGATTTTTACATTTTCAGATAATAGAAGCTGGACACTTCTGGGGTTACAGGACAGATGAAGAAACTAGGACTGTACTCCAGGCTCTAACTGATGAAATTAACTGCCAAAACCTGATGGATTTGCCAGTGTCTGTACATCAGGATTTGGTTTGTCTGGCACCATTCACTCATCTGGAACACCAACGGTACTATAGAGCTCGTGTCCTGTATGTTTGTGGAGATTTTGCTCAGGTACAGTAATACGTTATGTCATATTATGTTTGGTAGAACGTAATTGGGTTAACAATCTCGGAGCTATGGTTTGTTTTTTACGAAGCACTCTGTTCATGATAATTATAAACATGTCAGTAAAGAAATCTGTACAACTAGAACTAAAATTAAACCTTAATAGAATGTTGCCAGAATAGATGAGGTTTTTTCCAGAACACAGGAATAATTTAGTGTTAAATCGAGAGACTGTGTTTGATACAGTAAAGTGTCTTCTGGGCTGAACAAGGGTGAAGCAAAATAGAGACCAAAACCTCCACTGAAAATGTGGTAAGGAATGCCAAGCTCAGAGGCCAGTGCTGCATTGCTGGCAGCAACCCTATCACGTCCTCTTCAGGTAGATCTCAATATATTTACGAAGAGGGAGTTTCTTGCCCCCACTGTATTGGCAGTTTCAGTCATTCATGGCCAGTTGGTCTAAGCTTCTTCCTCTGCCAGTGTTTCATCCCCTGGTTTACATGGGTTTTCTTTTCCTTCTCTTTCCCCTCCCCTCCAGTTTGACTGTCATTTTCTTCACGGACTTTGTGTTGCTAACTGAAGTAAGGTGTGCTCTTTCCCATCTCACACACTACACTGACTCTCTTCACCTGCTCTCTATCTCACTCCTTTATTTGGTTTTGATCACAGTTTCCTGAGGAAAACTGTGCATGCTCCAGTACGTGCAGTTCCACCTTTGCTTATGCAGTGATGCTAGTATTCCTCTGCCAACACAGTGCTTCTCCTCTGCATTCAAAAACATTTCATGTGGCACAGGCCACGTGTACCTTTTCACGGCTTTTCTTGCATGGGACACCTCTTGGCATCTCATATACAGCTCTGTCTCCATGGTAATTTCCAACTAATTAGAATTTATAAATAATAATGGAGCGTTTGTAGTAGAAATTGTTAAAAATTCAAAAGGATGTGATCTTTTGCTTCATACCTTTTTTGGGTCAGTGTTGAAGTTGCAGAGTTCTGTATCATCAGCAAATTTATCAGAACGTTTTGGCTTTTCGTGCCAAGACCAGTAATGGAAATTAGTGGCACAGCTCAAGATGGGTATTCATTTTTCAGGCCAGTACTTTTCAGTAGTTAAGGACAGATTTTTTTCTATTTTTGTAAGGTTGGCTTTTGTACAGACTGTTCCTCCTTTGAATTTCTTGATTTCTTAACATAGCTGGGTATCACCACCAGAGAGTGAATACTGAACATTGTCATCTGTTTAAAGTAATGGAAAACTAGTGAATAACAGTGCTAATCTCATCACTTTCTCTTCTTCAATTATAAACGGTCACCCTATCCACGTTAGCGTTTGTATATCTAAATGCATTTATTAGGTAGTATCCAGAGGAGGCCACGAAGATGCTCCGAAGGCTGGAGCCCCTCTGCTATGGGGACAGGCTGAGAGAGTTGGGTTTGTTCAGCCTGGAGAAGAGAAGGCTCCGGAGAGACCTTATTGCAGCCTTCCAGTACCTGAAGGGGCTACAAGGAAGCTGGGGGGGGACGATTTACAAGGGCCTGTAGTGACAGGACAAGGGGTAATGGGTTTAAATTGAAAGCGGGGAGGTTTAGATTAGATATCAGGAAGAAATTCTTCCTGGAGAGGGTGGTGAGGCGCTGGCACAGGTTGCCCAGAAGAGCTGTGGATGCCGCATCCCTGGAAGTGTTCAAGGCCAGGCTGGATGAGGCTTTGAGCAACCTGGTCTAGTGGAAGGTGTCCCTGCCCATGGCAGGGGGGTTGGAACTGGATGGTCTTTAAGGTCCCTTCCAACCCAAACCATTCTGTGATTCTATGAATCATTCACTATTAAGGAAGTAAGGTTATGCAGATTTAGTTGCAGGGAGAGAATTACAGCCTTTTCCTAGATTTAGCAGATTACTTGCATTACTAGTGCACATATAAGCCAAGGGATCAAATAATAGACATGATAAAATTTGACCCATTATGTTTGACATTTGCATGTTTTCCACACTCGGAATTTGCTTACGTTTCACTTGATAAGAATGTGTTGTAGTGATATTTATAAATGTAGGTTGCCACTTCCCTTACCACTGGAAGTTACGCTTTTAATGCTGTGGAATCTCTGCAGATGCTTTTCATTCCTTTTTCCAGGTTTTTTTTTGTGGATTATGGTAATACATCCAAAGTGCGTTTAAGGAAATTAGAAGAGATTCCAACCTGTCTTCGAGAGCTTCCTTTCCAGGTAGGATGATGCTGTTTGCTGTTGCTTAATAGATACTTTCCTGTGTGGTCTGGCAAACAAGTGTACTTCAGATCAGGATAACAATGAAGTAACATGTATTTTTCTAATGGGAATACCTACAGATCCCCTTCACTAACAGGTGGATAAATGTTTCCCACAGATGTGTGTGCACAGAGCAGTAACTGTGTGTATTTAATTGTAGAGAAATGTTATCCAGTTTTTTGTTTCAGGTGCATTTGCTGGTGGTAGGCAGGGAGCCCAAAGTTGCTGCTGGGCTGGATGTAAAAAACATTGTTTGTATTAAATGGGGGTTTTTTAACTGAGTGGAGTACTGCGTCCAGCTGTGGAGTCCACAACATAAGAAGGATATAGACCGGTTGGAGTGAGTCCAGAGGAGGCCATGAAGATGCTCAGAGGGCTGGAGCAGCTCTGCTGTGGGGACAGGCTGAGAGAGTTGGGCTTGTTCAGCCTGGAGAAGAGAAGGCTCCGGGGAGACCTTAGAGC
>NW_010224888.1:65674-77724 GCF_000690775.1 Eurypyga helias
GCCCATGGCAGGGGGGTTGGAACTAGATGATCTTTAAGGTCCCTTCCAACACAAACCATTCTGTGATTCTATGATTCTATCAATGTTTGGACTAACCCTGTTTCTGCAAGGACAGCATAGTGGGATCTATCTCGCACCTGTGATCACAGGGAAAACTAGAAACAGCAGAAGGAGAGAGGAAAAGGCTCTAACAGCTGCCTTCTGCTGCTCACTGCTTTTGGTTATCAGTTTCTTTGCTGTCCACCAGTTCTGTGAGAAGTCCTCTCCAGAAGGAGGACGTTGTTCTGGTTTCTCTGTTGCCTGCTGACATGCGGACCTCAGCAGTAACAGGCTGCTTTGCTTCAGTCTCAAGAACCGCTGTGCAAATGAGAGGTTTATACAGCCTAGAAAACTAGCCGGGGCCAGTTTAATCTGTTGCTTTCTGCTTACGCCCAGCTGCTCCTACTACAGGTAAGGGGCAGCATAGCATCGCTTCGTGTCTGAATGGCACAAGTCTGCAGTGGGGAGTGTCTGGCATAGTTATTGTGCAGAGTATTTTTGCTCCATCAAAGCTCCTGTGGTGCTACACTATTAGTTACAGGACAAATACATAGGAGATACTTTTTTTAAATTTCACAAAGCTCCAAGTCTCTCTGGTTTTGTTTTGCGCTGCTTCGCTGTTCTTTGAACTGCTGCCTTTACTTGGCTCTTTTCAGACAGACCTCTCTCTAATTAAAGTGATCTATAACACAAATCTGAGGGACTTTGTAGCTAGTTTTTCAGCAAAATAATTCTCTTGAGCTCTACTTACAAGTACAATAACTAGAGACTTCAAGTGAAATTCAGCTTTTCAGTCCTTATTCAGAGGGTGGTGAGGCACTGGCACAGGTTGCCCAGAGAAGCTGTGGATGCCCCATCCCTGGAAGTGTCCAAGGCCAGGCTGGATGAGGCTTTGAGCAACTTGGTCTAGTGGAAGGTGTCCCTGCCCATGGCAGGGGGGTTGGAACTAGATGGTCTTTAAGGTCCCTTCCAACCCAAAACATTTTGTGATTCTATATTTTTCTTCTAATTGAAACAGGTGTGTGATACTAACTGGTGTACTAACTAACTAAATGAACCAGCCAGAGTATGGGTGCATTTTATTTATCTCTTCTTAGTTTTGGATCGTCACAGAGTTGATTTTGTTTGTTTTTCTTTCATCATAATTTACTTAAAAAAATAAGTAGAATTAATTTTAGCAAGAAACTTCCTTTTTTTGTGTTTTCTTCAAATGTATGGAAGGGAAGTGTATTTCTGCTTCTGGCCTAATCTTTTAATGATCAGTTTTAATGACTGGCTAGGAAAAAAAAATAGGGTTTGTGTTGTAAATTTATTTGAAGATACATATACAGAGAGTGATTATGGAGAGGGGTTAAATGAGAACTTAATTACTCTTGCCTGCCAGGGGCAGAATAGCTGCAGTGGGCTTGCCAAGTTTTCTGTTAACTTAGTTGAAAAAAAATGGATTGTAACTATTTTTCCAGAGAAGACATTTCTAAACTCCTAAGTTTTAATGTGGATAGTGAATTAATACCAAATTATACTTTATTTATGCTCTGTTTCTTCTGATTCATTAGCAACTGTGTACAATATTGAAGTGACATGAGATGTAACATGTAGCTGCATTGGCAGTGATGGAATAGGAATTATGCTGGTAGCTTTACAGCTGTCCTAGGCACAACGTAAGCCACTGCAATAACTATGATGTCATTCATAGTTATTAATTCAAACAGTCTGTTGGGAAAGTGAGAGAGTGTCGTGCCAATTCTCTACTCAGGAAAGTTGTTTCCAATGTTTTTGCTCTAGGCTTTAGAATTCAAGATATGCAAGATGCATCCATCTGCAGGATCTCTTGTCTGTGGGCAATGGTGGAGCTACAGTGCCAGCCAGAGATTTGCCTCACTAGTAGATGGCTACACTCTTCTCGTGGAGGTGTATTCATTTGTGGATAACGTTCTGCACATGGATATTTTCCATTACTCGAGGCATAGAGGTCTTGTGAATATTCGAGATATGCTCGTTGAAGAAGGTTATGCTGAGGTAGCAGAAGAATCATACGAATCACAAGTATGTATCGAGAAAGCTGCTTCTACTTTTCCTTACACTAATTTATTTCAGCTCAGGCTGTCTGAAATTCCGAGAAGTTGAGCTGAAGTCTTGACTAATGCCATGGCATGAGCCAAGGTTAATACCTGAATGGGACAATATGTATTTATGTGTGTGCATAATTGATATTGAGCTGCTGGCCAAAAGGGTTGCTGTATTGAGACACCTTTTGAAAGAGATGTTTCCCAGGAGATGATGGCATCAGTTGAACTGCTCCACTGTTTTATGTGACTTTGAAAAAATGCTCCGTAGTTTTAACTCTTTCAGTTTTGTTTTATATAATCTGAAAGGTGAGAACGTTGGGGTTTGGTTTTGTATGTGAGTATACGTTCTTTGTGTAGAATCTTTTTTTTAAAATGTTTGAAAAACATAGGTGTTTCATGGTTTTAACGTTCTTCCATTATTATGTAGCAAAACCATAATTTGGTCAATGGATTATCTCTGGATCAAGCAAAGCAAAAAGAGAAAATGCCTCTGTCTTCAAGAGAGGAAGAAAAGCACCTCATTGGAAGATTGTTAGACTTGCTTTCTGACAATCAATCTTGTATGTCAACCCATAAGGTAATTGGAGTGGTGGTTTTGGCATGGCATTGCATGACCCTGCTTCTCACACTGTTAGAGTGGAGATGGGGACCGGAAGTACCTTTAATAACCAAACCGTACATGATGCTTTCCCTAGTGCATTTTCTCTTCTGTGGGTGGAAAGCTGTAATGTGCCCACCATGGCAGACTGGTCTGTTGTAGCTTTTAACAAACCTTTGAAGTACAGCCTGAGAGCTGAGCGAATGCATTTCAAACACGTTCTGAGGCAGCACTTCACAACGCTGCAGAACAAAGATAACACTGAAAAACTGAACGCAGCGCTTCCGCCCGTGGTAGTCTTCATTATATAAACTACAGCAAACAAACCAAGATTATGACCCTATCAGTTTTTCAGAAAATTGAAACATGGTTTTTACACTACACAATGTTTTGTTCTTCCTCAGCTAGTGATAGGTAAGCACCTGGGATAGGCGATGCAGCAAACACTTCAGTAACAGATAATAATGAAACAGTGGGTGTTTCTTCCACTGCCAATTCCAAACCCAGAATTTATTATTACTTATGTTTTTTGAGATATCTAGTCACTTCTGAGCTGGAATGTAAAACATGACAATGTGTCCTGTGTCCTGTTCTGCATTCTGATTGCAGGTTAAGCCTCATCTGCATTATAATTCTTTTCCCATTTCACACCTGGCAGAATTTCAGGATTTCAAGCACCTAATCATGCTCAGTTTACACACAGGAATAATCTATTTAACTACTTATCTTCATAAAGTGAGATATTTTAAAGATTAAAGACCTGATCATGTAAACAAAAATGAACTGGTTTTGTTAGGTGCTCTATGAAGTCTGAACTTGCAGTTTTTAAAACAGAGGAAAGTCATGAATCCCCAGCACCTGTGAAAATACATTATTTTTGTTTAGGTGTCTCAACAAGCAAAGTTTGCTTTAGATGGGTGAAATGAAAATGCTGTTTATCAATTGTGTTGCTCAGTACATGCTGAAATGTGTTTTGGTTTTCATTTATAAAGGATTTTGGTTTGGAGATATCCAGGAGCTGACTAACAAGCATATCATTTGTTCTCTCTCTTTTTGAAGGTAAAACTTTCTGGCCCATTCACTCCTTATGAGCTGAGATGCTACGGTTTGACTAGAGTATCCGAGTTCAGGTATGAGAAGACTTTTACTGTGAAGGATAGGCACGTTCCCAGCTGTTACTCTCAATAAATAGGCAAAAATCCATCCTATTTATTCTTGCGCATTTTTACACTATTTTTATTCATTGCAAAGACTGAAGTGGTCAGGCCTGAATTGCATTAATATGGACACTATTGCTACGTAAAATTTTACAAACAGTTTTATTAAAGGTGCTTTGTTGTCTTACAGAGAGATTATTTATTAACCATTCTATACAGCTCCTAGAAGGTATCAAGGTGTAATGGGTTTAAGTTGAAAGAGGGGGGGTTTAGATTAAATATCAGGAAGTTGTTATTCACGGAGAAGGTGTTGAAGCACTGGCACAGGTTGCCCAGAGAAGCTGTGGATGCCCCATCCCTGGAAGTGTTCAAGGCCAGGCTGGACGAGGCTTGGAGCAACCTGGTCTAGTGGAAGGTGTCCCTGCCCATGGCAGGGGGGTTGGAACTAGATGGTCTTTAAGGTCCCTTCCAACCCAAACCATTCTGTGATTCTATGATTCAGTCAGTAAGTGCTATCCACTGGGGTTGCATTAGTAATTTAAAACTATTCTTTTCAAAATTTTTTTTTTTAACATGTTTGCATGGTTTGGGGGTTTTTAATAGTGAAAATATTTATTATTTCCTCCCCAGAAACACTCTCATACAGGAAAAAAGCATAAACTCTGTTGTTGTCCATGATACTCTAGAAGATCCCTTTCAGCAGTTGTTTGTTGCTGCTGCTTTATCAACAGATGCAACCGGTAATGTTTAGTAAAACTATTTGGACAGTTTCTCTAGACTTTTGTTTTTATATGAATGGTTCTACAAGTAAATATGTCACTCTAGTTCTACATTACATTTTTTTGAGGTTTCATTTTCTTTAGGCACTCCTGAGTGGTTTTTTGGGTTTTGTTTTTTTTGGTGACAGGGTCTACTGTGACTTTAAAGGAAACTTCTTTGATGCCTCCTATTCCTGGCCTGCTTGCACTCCTCAGTATGCTGTTTGCTCCCACTATAGAACTCAGGTACTCATGTGTTTTGAAAAGTGGTGGGTCTTTCTTTTTAGGACCTGCACAAATTGATGACTGATGCTTTTTTGCTCTGCTTTCAGCATTTGGTATATTCTCTTCCTGTTCATGTAATTCTTGTCTTTTATCAGTTTTAGAACAGTATGTAGGTAAGATAACTTGTTTCATGTCCTTATCAATTGGTGCTGCAGGCTCTGCTCTCATGACAAGGCAATGCAGTTCCTGACAATTGTGCTGGCAGTCTAGGAAGATTGAATGTAGAACTGAGAAAGTTTTAAATCTGCATGAGGAGAGGAACTTGTGTGACTTGTTGTTTTGGTTTGGTTGGGTTTGGTTTTTTTTAAAAAGCTGACTTCTGGCAGTTGCATTATGTTGTGTTTTGTTTAAATTCTGTTTAAAATCTGTAAACTGTCATTTCAGCATAGTGAAGTTAGATTTCCATAATTAAAGTTTCATTTTTATATGTATGATTTTCTTTCTAAGTTTTACAAGTGTCTGTTTTCATAACCAGAACTTTAGTTTTGCTTCATCACTATATTTAAAAAAACAGTATGACTAGGTGTGAATGACTTAATTTTTTTTTTTTTTTTTCTCCTTTAAAACACCATATCTTGCTTCACATGGCCTAGACAAATTCATTTAAGTCTGTCTTCGTATGAGTTTAGTTTCTTCATCTCTAGGTGAGGCTGTTTCCTTTTTTTTCATATAGGGTTGATAAAAATGGAAAGCATTTTACTGGTGTTCTGTGTGGTTTGGGCTGGAGTTGGACAAGTGGGGCTCCACTGCTTCCAGAAAATGACATGGAGCTGACATTTGATGTGCGTTCCGGAGTGGAAGACATAATAGAGAATGTCTATGTGTAAGAATTTTCACTGTAGTAGGAATTAAGTAGAATTCAGAGCATCAGAGCTAGTTAACTCAGCGTTTGCAAGAAAACTTGTTTCAAGCTATGATTTTGAGTTGGTTTAGTGTACTACCTGTTTATAACCTTGGGCTCTTTATCGGGGAAAAAAATGGTTCCCCCTCTGTACACTTTGAAAAAACAAAATACTATAGTTCAATACATTGTACACTTTTCAAAACAAAAGCATCAGTTTGCACTAAACAGATTTCAATACGTTAGTTATGTTTTTAGGATTATTGTGCTTCCTACTGATCAGCCTAGGATTATTGTTTTGCAGTCTTCAGATGGATTTCACAGCTCTGAGAAGACATCTCTATCAAGCACCTTCTCACAGATCAACCAAGCAAACAATAAAGCCCTGTATTCCTCATTACAGCCTTTTTGCAACTTGTAGACCGAGATCTGTCAGAGAAGGATGTACCTATACCGTGTGATGCAGGACATTAAGCTGTATTTGACCTGTGCTTCAGGTCTGAAAGGTGCTGTAGCAGTGAAGGAACTCGCATGCCCTGATTATTCTGTGTACAGGGCACGCACATTAGGTGACCAGTGGTTTCTAGGGGCGTTAAGGAGCCAGTGGACATGCTGGTGCACATACCAGTGAGCTGTCGTTTTTTGAAAGCACTGACTTGGCGTGTGCGATGTCTGTATTCATGGTGCCTTAGCCAGAGCAGTAACACCAAGCTGTCCCACACCTGAAAACGACGGACAGATAGAGAAAATCCTTGAAAATTTTACAGAAGGAATTTGTGTTGGAAAAAATCCAGACAAGTGTTAGGGTGTATCCGAGTAACCTTGAAGACTGCCATATCAAGTGGCTGAACATTAATGTTTTTGACCAGCAGAGGAGGGGAAGGAGTGTTTGTAGAGCTTCAGACATTTTTGCTTATGTTAATAAAATTCCAGTTGAAGTTGGGTGGTGTGGGTGCCTGACCACCTTCTTGTCAGTGCAGTATACTGCAGAAGGAGTGCTGGTTGAGAGTGCTTTGTATTCTGTCACTGGTGTCCTTGCAGGTAAACATCCTAAGGACAGCCGTTAACGAGCTTCTCTGTGAATGTGCAGCGGGTTCTGGGCAAGAGAGAATGACACAGCTGCAGGAGAATGTTCGTCAGAAACTTCTAAGGTAATAATTGTGTGGAAGTAATACCTTCTGTTTCACAGTCTCAGCAAAACCAAAATAAATGATTGCTTAAAGCATAGCTCCATTTAGGCTTTGAGGAAATAATACATGTTCTCACTTAATGATGCATTTCATTTACTTTGTTTATTTGTAAAGAAGTATACTCAACACTTCAGACTGCTTGTGGAAGCACTGGTTTTTCAGGGGAGCCTGATCACTTAAGCCTCATAAAACCTAGACTGTAAAACCTGTTCTGCAGGATCAGTTCCCATGTATCTTTGCTTTGTGCACCCAGGACGAAGCTAGTCAGGTGCAGAAGGGGTTAGAATTCTTGCTTTCTGTCTCTGTGTTACATTTGAATTGTTTGTGCTGCCTTTTCTCCCTCAACAGGCCTGTGCAGGATAGTTACTGGCCAAGTTAATTGCTGCAAGTCCTGGGTTAGCTTATGAAGGCCACCTGCCTCTTTTCCAGCAGGCCTCCCTGCCTCCTGCGACTGGCACAGTGGTTCTGAGAAGACTCTTGTAGTCAGTGCAGCCAATCCTGACAATTTTTTCAGCTTCCCGTGTGTGGGAAGTGTTCGCGGGAGCCGTTTCCATGAAGTATCCCTGTAACAGCTCCTTCTAATGTCTACCACTGCTGAGCCTGCTGTGAAAACTCTTCCCTTGTTTTTAAATGTGGAGCATGCTTTAGTGCTGTCTGTATCATAGAATCATAGAATGGTTTGGGTTGGAAGGGACCTTAAAGACCATCCAGTTCCAACCCCCCTGCCATGGGCAGGGACACCTTCCACTAGACCAGGTTGCTCAAAGCCTCATCCAGCCTGGCCTTGAACACTTCCAGGGATGGGGCATCCACAGCTTCTCTGGGCAACCTGCTCCACTGCCTCACCACCCTCTCTGTGAAGAATTTCTTCCTGAAGTATCATCAGTGGACTTCTCTCATCCTTACTGGCTCTGTACTGACCAGGTTTCAAAAGGAGCTCTGGCTCAGCCGTGAATTAAGACATAATTAACGTTACACTCTGTAGCACTGGACTCAGCTCTAGGAAGTGTGACCTTTTTTGTGAATAGAGCTTTTCTAAAGAAACTGCATGCCAAGGTGAGGCAGTTCCTCATGCTGATAAAGATCAGAAGGTTTTAAGCTCAGCTGACTTTACCATAGGTTATCACAGCGATTATCACAGCAGGTGTTTATGCTCAGTTGTCAGGTGTTTCTTGGTTTTGACTGTACCTGCTCACATTTTTTTCCCCAGCTGTGAAATACTATTACACTGCCTTTAGTTGAAAGCAAGTACCCATACTACTTATTTCTGAAATTTGAAAGGAAATGCAGTGTGTTTTGCATTTTGTAATAGATTAACAAGTGTGGGAAAAGCCTTACCTTCTGAGGCACTGGAAATGAAATTAAAAGAGCATAAACAGTTGCCCAAAGATGTGGAGATACCTATCATGTTACCTGACCAGCAAAGGTGTTGGATATGGCAAGGGAGCCGGGTGGTTAGTTTTGGTCTGGGGCTTACGCTGTGTGTGCTGCCAGCGGGTCAGCTGCTTCTCTCTGAGCCACGGCAGCTTCCAGCCGGCTGCAGTGGGGGGTGTGTGTGTCTCCAGAAAGTGGAGGTACAGCTTCCCAAGCTGTTCACGTTGCGTGTCTGCGAGACTCTTGGTGAAACACCAGCGGTCGATCCAGCGCGCTGCTGACGCAATATTTAATTTCCTGTTTGTGCCCAAGTACCTCAGGCCAGTTGGTGTCTGCGTTGCCTTTGGACACTGCCAGGCAGCACCGTGTTTTCGACCTCAAAGCTGAGTGAAGATGGCCTGCACGGTTCATGTGGTAATATGCAGGGAGAGGTCAAGGATAGGGGGTAGGCAGAAAGAAGCAAACCCCCAAAACCTCTCTGGAGGAGACTGTGACAATAACAGGAACTCATACTTGGACATCAGCACTTATTTTTGTGCCATTAACTTGGCATATGTCACTGCTGTTTAGATTTGTGAATGCATGCTGCTATTTGGGGACATTTTTTGGCTTGGTTGTCCAGTCAGGAGGGCAAGGCGCAGCCTGTGCAGCTCCTTAGCACAGGTTCTCAGCGCTGCAGTCCTGCCTGGCACAGTCAGTGCTGAGTGCCTGGCTCAGGCATCAGACTTCTGGGCTTTTTTACTTTAGGATTTTATACCTTTCTGAGGCGGCGCTTTCTGTTTTGGAGTCTTTGTGCTTTGAGTAGTGTTTGCTGCGGCATCACCGGGGCAGCTTTTCTGCCTTCCTTAACCTCAGGGCAGGCTAACAGCTCGCTCCTGGCAGCCTTGGCCAAGGGTGCAGAGCTGTCCCTGTCTCAGAGTTGGGTCTGAGATGTAGGCAGCCAGGCTGGGGGTTGGGGAGCGTACAGCAGGGAAAAACAGGGTTATGCTATCAAGAAACCAAATTCAGTAATTATTCCTTATTTTTATTCTGGATTCTTTATCTAAAGTTCCTGAAGCTAGGTCTTTTTTTTTTTTTCTTAAAAAAAACCTTTTTGAAGGAAGAGACAATCTGTTTATTATCATCTCTTTCTTATCATGATGTCTTTTTTTGTGTAAAAACTTCTTAATTTTGAATATTTTTTTCTGACTGTACTTTGGTTTATGTCTTGGAAAAACCCAAACCCTAACCTTTCATTAATAAGAGTAAATATGTAAAAAATTTAGCCTCAACAGTCTTTCATAACATTTTTACATTTTTCGAAAGCTAATTGTATTTACAGCGTGTCACCACTACTTAAGACTAAAATGTGCGTTTGAAAAACACAGCTAGACAGACTTAATTAAAGGCTACTACTGTGGTACTTTGCACAGCTTGAGGAAATAACTGGAGCAGACAGACAATCTGTAGTAATTGAGTTGTCATGCAAAACAAAATACCCTAAAAATAGCTATATTATACATTCTGGAGATGAAGCATGCATAAAACTTAGGGAATAAATGACAGATCCAAATTCTAGTAATTTGTAAATTTTTTAAAAATCATTTTCCTTAAAAGAAAATACATTTTGATACACTTAATGCCCCTGTCAAAATTTACATTTAGACTTCTTACACTGGAGGGGCAAAGCACAGAGAAGTGGACAAATCAGACTAGATCAACAAGGAAATTTAAGACTCCCTTCAGCACAGATAACTTGGAAATGCCCAGCTGTAGCCAAAATAAAAATTTCTTCGTATTCGTCATTAATGTAAAGCCTATTTTTATGTCATTTCAGTTTAATCTGCAAATCAAAACCTCGCGATATAATTGTTCCTAAGTGGTATGAGAAGTTGTATGTGTGGAACCAGGTAAGGGAATAAAGGTACTGGTTTGGGTGCTTCTAGTGGTGTTCTGGGTAGCTGTGCTTTCAGGTGGCTTTCGGCTTTCAAGCAGACAGAAACGTGGCTTGCTTTAGAATGCGTGTGGAGGGATCAGGTAGGAGGGCAGTCGTCTTAAACTCTGGGAGTGTTCTGTAAAGCTGAAAAGTCGGGCTTCCTCCCCTGTTAGCAACCTTACCTTTTTTTCTGCAAGGGCCTCTGCAGGCAACTGAATTTCCTGACGAGCAAGTGCATTTTCTTAATTAAAAGTGGGAGAGGAATTAGTGAGTGCAGGACCCTCCCTGTGCCTCTCCCACCCTGAGGCACATAAACGAGGTTTAGGTCTCTCTTCTTGAAGAGACTGACAACAGTGAGTGAGCAGCAAGGGCGCACATTTCTGGTGGGCGTTCGCTGAGGGGGCAGTGTGTCGTGATATGCTGCCTTAAGCCAGTGTTTCTGGTTTCACAGTCCAAATTCAGTTATCCTTGGTATTATGAAGGTAATCTCCTGCTCGGTTATATCGGTGTCTAGCTTCTTATAACAAATCAATGTACAGGCCTTGGGTCAGGGTTTTCCCCGTTGCATCTGAAGTCAGGACATCTTTCTTACATCATCGCGTAAAATACCACGTGCGATGCATTGGAACCGGTTGTGGAATAGGGTTGTGGCTCGGGCCAACCGTGAGATTCAGCATCTAGTAGCACTGGCTCTTCTGCTGAAATGCGTGGCACGGGACCGAAATGCCCCTGTGATTTGAAAACTCTTCCTTAACTGTGTTATTGAGGAAACCGGTATTAAAGAACGCATTCTGACGTTCACCTTGCTGCTTTTCATTAGGTGGATTCTCAGCGTATCGTTGGCCAGTCTGAAAAGCTGCATGAAAGAGGCGATGGTCTTTTCCAGCTACATCAGCTTGTTTTGTTGAATGTTTAAGTATTTCTCGAAGTCTTCCAGAGAGGGGGGTCTTGTAAATAGTTTGAAAGTTACTTCTGTCTCTTGGGCACCTGTTCTGCAAGACTGTTCCTTAGGGTTAGTGTCAGTGGACTAAAATACTGGTTGGAATATGTTCATGTTTGGGTTTTCCTAAAGCTAAGGTTTGCTGACCTAGAGAAGACTTGAGTTTCTTCATAAAACAAACTCATTTAAAGCAGGATGCAGTTTTCATGTGGATACTTCTGAGCAGAGTCATCACAAGGTACCTGAAAGACACAGCAAATCTAGGTGAGGTTGTTCATTTTCTCTCTAAAAGCTCGTTAGCCAAGGGGCATGAGTTTTTTGTCTTTAACTGCAAGTTGCATTTTCCTGTGTTCTTTGTGATTAATTTTTCAAAAAGCCATACAGCAGTGTTTGGGTTTTCTTACTGGTTTTGGGGTTTTTCACAAAATACTAGATATCAAAGGAAACTGATGATCTAGATTATGTTGAGCCCTAAACCAGAATTGCATATACTGCATGCAGTGTTTTCATTAGGTTTTCATACAGCAAAATGCAGTACATGATTCCCGCCGCCCCCCCCCCAAAAAAAACCCGGTATGGCAGAAGAATGCTTTTGCTTTTGAATGACTGATTCACTGCACCTTTGTTTCATCCTTTCCTCTTACCTTACTTTTAGAGTTCTTTAGTCCTAAAATTGAGGTCAGTGGTTTCAGAATAAAATGCAAAAGTGAAATAAAATGTATTTGTCTCTTTTGTTGTGCGGTCATGCTTAATGAAAGCTAAATTTGGTTATTAATGGTATGTGATTGCATTCATGTAATAGATTAATACAAAAACAGTACACAGAAAAGTATTATCTTTTCACTATTCACTCAAATTATCTGAATCACAGGATGGTTTGGGTT
>NW_010224889.1:0-26149 GCF_000690775.1 Eurypyga helias
CCCAGCCACATGCACTATATAGGCAACTATTCCTTCCTGCCCCCCCCCAATTTTTCCTAAGTTCAAGATGAGTTGAAGGGTCAAAAAGGCAAAGGGTGTTTCAGAAGTTTAGCAGACAGCATTTGGTAAGGGGAAGGCAGCGGGAGGGGGCGGGGGGAGAGAAGAGAGAAGGAATCTGGCATGCATTAGGCTGAACAGTTCCAAACATCCATCCTCCACAGACTTGTTACTTTCTTTCTTTCTCACAGAGGTTTTTTTTTTTTGGTAATTTGTGGTTTATTTAAGTTTTTTTTTTTTTCATATCAGCCAACAACTGTATTTCCATCGCCTTCCCCCACCCTCCTATGCTGCCTGCTTGCCTCCACAAGCACTTGCAATATTCAAACCCAAGCACTCAGACATATCCCCTGTGCTCTGCCAAGTAGCTGCTGCAAGGAGTTTGCAATAGTTGCTGGAAAATTCAAAGGTGAACAAAACGCTCCATATTGTGGATGAGAAAGGAGCTTGATGTGGGGAGATACTCTGTTCCCACCAAAACGCAGCGGAGGGGGAACGACGCTCGCTGGCGCGGACGCGCGCCCCAATGCGTATCCCACCGCTCAGATGCGACGGTAATGCTGAGCTTCCTCGCGAGGAGAATCAGGTCTTAGTTGCCGCCGTACAGTTCGATGGAGTATAATTAGAGCTAATACCAGCTAAGCCTTCGGCTCCACAAAGTCTTCCAGGATGTAATTTTCCACGGGACTTAAGTGTTGACCCATATCTCGTTATGTTTTATGAGCCCAAAATAAGAACAGTACAGGCTACATATTTAAAAGAAATAATCCTTCCCAAATGTCCAGCTACACAAAGCAAATCCATCTGGCTGACCAGACAGATGACCAAAGCCCTCACAAATTGTCAAGATGCCATCAGTTGGGACTGTGGCATAAAGTGGGCCAGACCCGACCTCTGGACACTACCCTTCTCAGCCTGGAGGAGAATGGAAAACTCAGCCAGGCCTAACAGTGCTGTGGGACAACAGCATGGGACATGGCTTGTAGCAGATGTGTCCCCTTGCTGCCACCAGACCATCAGGGGTGACACGATCGTTCTTTCACATCGCAGTGATGTCATGGGGAAGAGGAGGCTGTGCATCCCTATTTGTTAACCTTTTCTGGCATGCAAAATATTTTCACTTTTGTTCTGGGTCAAGGAGTACTAAAGATGGAGTAGAGTGTTGAGCACGTTGTGGAGGAGCTGTTGAAGAGGACCTGCCTTCTGCCAACCAGATGTGGGAGCTGAATGTCGTGGTACGTGGTGATTAAAAGAGAACGAACAACCTGACCAAAGATCCCCTCAATCTTAACTACAAATCTTGTTTCTTTGCTTCTCATTGGATATGATCCTGCCAGTCCTCCAGAATTTTTTTCCACCAACAGGATCAAGTAGATAAAACCCCTATGTTTTAATGGAAATCTCCTCCTCCATCAGAAAAAAAACCCAAACCCAACTCCCTCAACTTTTGCGGGAGAGCTGGCAGGGCATGTGAACACAAAAGCAGCAAGTAGAGAGGGCAGATGAGAACAGGGAGAGCACTCCACCCTGCTGCGTGCCACCCAACTTCAGGGAGTTCTCAGGCACACGAATTAGAACTCACATTGCCCCTGTCTTATCAGTGAAAGAAATAGGTACCTCCAGAGGGCAATTTAAATCTCAGGTGGATTAAAGTGCCCTTTGGCACTAAGCAGTTCAATAGCGCCTGAAATTAGCCAGGATGAATCTGGGCCTTAATCAGCAAATGGACTTTTCATTCCATGAAAAGTGTCAAGATTGCAAATTATTTTTCATTTCAAATGAGGACCAGAAAAACCCCACCAACATTTCATTTTCCCCATGATTTATTTTAAAATTAATTTGAGTTAATCAAAATATATGTTTTCAGTCCCTTCAAAACATTCCCATTTAATTTTACACATCTTTAATTTGTCTAAATATAAACTGCATTTTAAAAATTAAATTCTTTTTCCCCCAAGGAGAAAGAACAAACTCCTTTGGTTTGCAACTACTCAAGTCAGACTCTGACATTATTCCCCTCCTACATTACTTAAAACAAGGATTTGAAAATGTATCCATTTGCACGCAGAAAAATAATCAGTTTTCATCAAGGTGATGGCATTTTCTCTGAAGAAGCTGGTACAGTGACGTTTTCTGAACCACTCTGGGTTGGCATGACTTAGCTGCTCTACAGAGGAACGTAAGTCAAGAGCGGGACGGGGCTTTGGTGAGCGACAATTTATCCCGGTCCTGGGTCCAGAGCAGCTGAATGCTGTTTGCTTTCACCAGCAGCAGAAGACAACGTACCTATCTTCCTCCTAATACGTGCTATCACATTTGATTATTGCTTGAATAATGTGGCTCTGGGAGGAATATCAACCTACAGCAGGAGTCTTCCAATACACAGTTCCAGAGAGAAGGAAGGAGAAGATGAAAAAAAAAAAAGAAAATCCACCACCAAATTAGTTCTCTGATAGTTTTCAAATGTTCAAAACGTCAATCTCCTGGCAACACCTGCACATGGCACATAGACCTTGGCTTTGTGGAGTCCCTGCAGCATCTTTTCAAGTAATCTACGGGAGAACAGAAGGATGTGGCCTTGGAAAAAAACCCCTAAGTGCATAAACAGCTGTGGCCACATTTCCTACATCTGACATCTCAAGGCTGCTGCAAGAGGAGAGAATGAGGACAAACAAGGCTCTATAACAGGCTCTCCAAAGAAAAGTATTTCCCATGTGTTAGGTATCCGTTAGAGTTCAACAACTGATTTTGTAGGAAGATTTTAGTTGCTTTCTGGTAGCTGCTTTTTGCAATCGCAGTGGCGTAGAGCATTTCTGTGCTGCCTACCTACAGACACCCGTGGGTATCTGAACACACATGCTGTATGGTGTTCGGCTAGACGAAGCCACAGATGTGGTAAAATACAGCCAAACAAACAGCCTTCCTCACACGAGTAGACTTACAAGGATGACGAACATTACAAAGTGACCACAGCAGTCAAAATCATTACTGAAGCGTGGGCATTATGCTAATAGAAGATAATCCCGAGGATAATCTTCAGCAGTTTCAGTTACTGTCACAGCAACACCACGTATAACGCTTGGCTTACACCACCGTGCCAAGAAGGCAAATGATTTCCAAACTGGGAATAAACCAGTCCTGCTCTCGGGCAGATCCAATGACACGGTGCTCACCTATGAAGCAGTGCAACGGATCCAAGTGGCTGGTGTAGCCATTAGTGCTTTCTGGTTAGCTCATCATAACGCAGAGACCCGAACATCAGCCTAAGCAGGGACGTCTGTGCAACGCATACGAGTACCGAACACAAGTCTGCAGGAGGGGCTGGGGGACTCATCCCAGACCAGGAGCAGTCTCAAAACACAAGCAGAACACCCTCAGTCCAGAGGGAGCACAGGCACCGGGCAGCCCCTCCAGCACCTCTACGTCATGCTTCCTCTGTGCCTGGCTGGAGGGGGAAACGAGATCCATCTATCCACATGTCTAACCTCCACAGGCACCGAGACCTCCACCCTCTCCCAGCCTTCGCTGTGGCTTCAGGCAGCCGAGGCTGGAGAACCATGGTGAAAACATCAGCTAACTTCGACCTCCAAGGAGCTGCTACAGCAGCCGGCAACCGGTGAAGTGAAGCCTCTCCCCTTCTCACGGGCTGCAGGGAGGGACAGTGGCAAGCTGGCAGGGTTGGCACCAGAAACAGTTCCTTTAGAATCATAGAATGGTTAGGGTTGGAAGGGACCTTAAAGATCATCTAGTCCCACCCCCCCTGCCATGGGCAGGGACACCTTCCACTAGACCAGGTTGCTCCAAGCCTCATCCAGCCTGGCCTTGAAGACATCCAGGAATGGGGCATCCACAACATCTCTGGGCAACCTGTTCCAGTGCCTCCCCACCCTCTCTGTGAAGAATTTCTTCCTGATATCTAATCTAAACCTCCCTGATTTCAATTTGCACCCGTTACCCCTTGTCCTGTCACTACAGGCTCTTGTAAAAAGTCCTCTCCCAGCACCCTTGTAGGCCCCCTTCAGGTACTGGAAAGCTGCAATGAGGTCTCCTCGGAGCCTCCTCTTCTCCAGGCTGAACAAGCCCAATTCTTGCAGCCTTTCGTCATAGGAGAGGTGCTTTAGCTGACACAGGAGCAATCTGCCTACTGAAGGATGATCTTGGACTGACCACTCACCAGCGAAATTGCTCCTAAAATTGTCTTGCTACACTCTATAAAAACCCAAGTCCTGTTTTTGTTCTTAGTTCTCTATTTGCCTAAATCCCACGCTCCTCAAGCTACCAAATCCTGAGATAACGCTGAATCTAGGATGAATCTCAAGCACACATGCAAATAGGCCATTTAGGAGAAGCAAATTTGAACACTGTTTTCTGAGCACTTCATCAGGGAGAAGAGCTGCCGGAGCTGCGGCAGGTGAAGCCAGCTGTTGTCGAAAATGAGCAGAGAGCAAGAGGCTGAGTCTCCATCTATTCCCCTTGCTGGGCTCAGCTCTCCATAATCCTTAAAAAGGGAGGAAACAAAACAAAATAAAGCCTGTCTGCATCAGCCTGTTTCAGCCATACATCCTCCCTACTGCAACGGCACTCAGATCATCACAGCAACCCAATGAAGTGTTGCTGTAATTAAGGTTTAATGGAGCTGCAAGACTGTGTCATAGCAAAGAGCCTTATAACAGAGGTGGAATGCAATTTACTACCCACCAGGTATAGAGCAATAAATCTGCAATATTTATTGGCAAGAGAAAGAAATGTGATCCAGAATTCCATATGCTGGGTTGGGGGAGGAGATGAACATCACTTCCAAGGGGGAAACCTTCCTTGGCTGTTCTTACCCTCTTACTGTCCTGGAACAGGGATAGTATTTCTGCGCTGGTAGCCATTCCCAAGGACCCCAAAGCACCTCCCAAGCTGCATGCAGACAGCACCAGGGAAGCCTGGCTGCTCCGAGGGCAGGGAGTGGCAGCTGGTACCCTGTCAGCTAAGGAGGGGAGGGGATACTGTAGCTAGCACATCTGGCCAACCCTGCATTCTTGCAATATGAGCCCCAGGATAATGTGAACACAAAACCTTGGGGCCAGCTCTACAGCTGGTGTAAGCTAGCAAAGGCATACTGATTTGCACCCACTGACTGACTGGCCTCGAGGTTTTCTCCCCCCATCACCTCTTTCACTTGAAACTTGCAGGCAGGCAGTAAACTGCATGTTATTCCCTTTATTGCCCTCTGAAGGGGGAGAGCCTGAGCAGACTGCAGCGCTGAGCCTGCTGTTCCCGAGGAATGGAGGCATTCCTTGCCTGCTGCTCCAGACCATTAAACTATCCCTTCTGCTATTGAGACAGACTCCAGGGAAGCATCTGTTGCACTTCCAGTGCACTAGCATACTGGGGTCCAAAAAAAAACCAACCCCACTGCCGTGGCATATTGAACACAGCGACCCTACGGAAGCAGTGGTGAGAGGATGCCGCTGACCAGTCCTGAGGCACAGACATACAGAAGCAGTAACGACAGAAGATCCATGTTTCTGAAGGGTCTTAAACTGCACAAATGTACCGTCGAGAAAGCCCATGTGCACACAAAGACAACACGCATCCAGCACACAGAATACATGGCTTTCTCAATTAACTTTTAAGCAGAGAAGGGATGCACGTGTGGGAACAGGGCACACCATACTTTTTGCTGTCCTGAAATGGACAGCCAAATGTCAACAACGTCTGAAAAACATTACTATTAGTAAAACCAAAATGCAGAACCACTGCCAGGCAGAAAAACCACTACAGAAAAGCCATGGTGCCCCAGTCCTGGAAGGTGCTGAGTACCTGTGCTGGAGACTGTGGGAATGACAAATGGCTAGTCCCTCCCAGGGGACTGGATTAGTTGTTTCCTATGTGTCCAATAGACATTTTCTCTTAGAGCAAAACAACTAGCAGGTGGCTAGTCCTGCCTTCCGAATGGGCTGTGGCAGATGCAGGGCTGTGCTGAAGGGGAAGCTAGGGTTTCACATCCTTTAATTCCCTGCTAGCTAACTGGGTTGTCGGAGGGTCACTGAGATTTGTTTGTGTGCATGTGCAAGTGTCAGAGACCAAGCAACGTACAAGACTGAGTTTTCCAGCAAGATTAATCCTCTACCAGAGCTGGCTCTGTCCCAAGAGCAGCTCTCGGAAATGCCAGCATAAATCTACAATTAATGTGTTTGCTTCAGTGGAGTCACTTGGGAAGTAACTGACAGCAATGTTTGGCCCACTTGGTGCTGATCCCATGGCTTATGCTCTCATTTTCCCTCTCTGAATGAATTTCCCACATGAATTTCCTACTCCTCTACACAGTTCAAGCATTTAGGGCCACAAAACTACAGTCTGTAGCAGCAACTCTCATTGAAGACCTCTGAGAAGATGCATTGGCCGCGATACAACTTATACCTGGTACCACCTGTTGTAACTTCTTGGTGACAGTGCTTTGGCTTCTCTCAGCCAGGATGAAGGCTGAGGTGACAGGGTCACAGGGCCCTTGATGTGGTTTCAGCATTTCAGCATGAGCACGTCACAGACTGGCAGCATTTCAAGATAGCATCCGAGTTCACTGTAGACGTGCCAGGATGATAACCTTGGCCATATCTGCTGAGGCAAAGGTTTCAAAGGCTCCTCACGGGTCTGACTTCCAAGTTGAAAAAGTCCAGCATTTATTGACTTGGGGAACAAGGTTTTTAGCAGCTGGGAGTGCACCTGAGAGGCTAAACCCTCCAAGGACCCTTGAGAAACTGTACATCTACCCTGAATGCAAACTCCTGTCCCAAAGGGCGTTGTGTTAGCAGGCAGCTTAGTTCATCACTTGGCACAGCAGCATAGCTCTTGTCTTGGTAGGTACCTCCCAGACACAGGAGGCAGCAAAACCCAGCAGCTTTCATCATGTTTCTTGACCCACTCTGAGCAAAGCACATCCTTCCCAGTTTGCACATCTAAAGGTTACTTGAATACACTGAGGCCACAAGAATCATGCATGTGGGACAGCGATAATCCGTGTGTTGTACTGACAGGGTTCAGAGGGCAAAATGAGGTTTTTTTTTCCATCCTAAGGTTTAAATCATAATTCTAAGATGGTGCCAGGTCCCATCTGGATGCCTTGGTGTGCACCTCTAACTGCTGTTGGCTGAGCTACATAGTTTTGAGAAGCCAAGGTTGTCTGGGAAGGCTGAAGCCTGATTTCCTTGGCACGCAGGAAAGGAAAACACAAGGAAGGTGAAACCGACCATTTCTATAAGACATTCTTTGCAAAAATCTCTTCGGTTGCTCCACGTTTTGTGCAGTGATCGGGGCTCAGGTCACACTAAGGCATAGGGAAGCACTCGGGGACCTCTCCTCAGCTCTCCAAGCACTACAGTGAACCCCCAAGACATGGGGGTTTGCTTTGGTCTGTGGCACTTGGTTTGCCTTCCTTCACATACAGTGCAAAGTGCCAGAGGCCTCCTATGACTCCTTCCAGAATCCATGCCCTTTTTGGAAATGGCAAAGGACATAGAGAGGCTGTTTGGGACTGTCCGTAGCCTCTTCCCACAACTGCCCTGAACTCCTGAACTGTGCTCCCTGCTCTACCCTTCCTGCCAGGGGCTGAGGGCCGATTACCTCCACAACAGCCATTTTCAGCCTTCAACCCCCTACGACTTCAAGGCTGATACCAGACTGCCCGTGTCAGTCAGCTCAAAGTCTCCATTTCGTTGGTCTAGATGGTCTCCAGGGCTGCTCTCCCCCAGGTCAAACCATCCCCCAGAGCTCCCGCACCAGGGCCTGGCTGTAAAGCACTGAGGGCTCATCATCCCGAAATGAGCCATTTCTGCTCCGAGAAAAGCTCTGTCTCTGGCTGAGGGCAGACACAGTCCCTTCTTCCTGAAGGCACGCTGAAGCGCTCTCTGTGCTGCCTAAACACAGCAAAGATGTTGTTGTTGGGTTTGTGGGGTTTTTTCCTCCCTCCTTCTCGCTGCCTACAGAGCCAAAGGGCCTGTTTGTTTTCCTGTTACTTATCAGAAAGGTTTATTTGCGATTGCTTGAGAGGGGAAAAAACTCTCTGTAGCCACAGGCAGACAAGCTCAGTGCTCAGGAATATAATGGCTGGGGCCCGCGGGCCCATATGCTCGCCATCCTGCGCGGTGGAAGGCCAGCTCTGATCATATCCAGCTGCTCAGGATACGACTGATCAGGTATGGCTGAATGTCAAAAAAACGGGGTCGGGCTGACTGGGGGTTGTGGCAGGGAGGGCAATCGGCAAGGAGCTATTTAAAGCGTGTTGCAGAACTGGGAATTTTCCTGTTTGGAGATGTCAGGGCTGCAAACACAGACACATATACAGTCCCCCTGAAGCGAGGGAGGGAAGGAGGAGGTTATATTTTCCCTGTCAGCTGCTATACCATCCTCTGAGCTTCATGAGAGAAAGAACTAAGCTTTCATACCGCACTGAATAATTCCTGCATTTTTAGGTTCCTATTTCCTCCTCCCCGATGAATTAAGACCTAGGAATTCAGCTTGTTTGTTGTTGCTTTTGTTACTGAATATCCATGAAAAGCTCGATGTCCCTGGGAACTAATTAGGTATTAACCCTGCATTATTGCTGCATATCAGCCAGGGAAACATGCCATTTGGATAAATCTCCTTGAAACACGGAAATATTGAAGGATCAGGTGGAATGGCTAAAAAATAAGTTAAAAACTAGGAAGATTTCTGATATGGGGAAGGGAAGGAGTAAATACTCCAAGCAAATGCAACTACGTAGTGTTCTTGTCTACAATTTCTCTCATATTTGAAACAGAATTGCCAGGTAGGAACAAATCGGTTCACAGAAGAACAATAAGGTCTCAGCTATCACTAGGAATTGTATCTGGGAGAGGTGTGGGTGAGGTTGGGTGCTATACGGGGTGCCACTCTTGCTTAACCTCAATGTCTTCATTTGTTTTGTGCTTAGCACCTCACCACACTCCCGGTGTTTTTGGGCAAGACACTTCTGGAAGACCACCTCAATCAGATCTTCAAAGACCCAGACCTTCATTAGACTATAATTTTGTCTTTTGGAGTATCTTCGTATTTCTGTGCACTGCAACCTGTCATAGCACACTATCCCCTGACACAGAAGCGCAGACCGCTAAGGGCATGATACCAGTAAGTGCGTACATATCTGTATTTTATTTCCCAAGCTATTTCAGGAATTTGCAGATAATTAACTCTGAATACTTATTCATATATTTTACCCTAAATAAATCTTCCCATTTGACTTAAATCCCTTATTTCTGGTCCAAGCAGCAGCACACTTAATCAGATCAAACAGGGTTGTAAAGCAGCTTTGAAGAGGCCTTAAAGTATCTGAAGACTCAAAAACCAAGCCATTTGAAATAGGATTGCTCTCACTGAGACTTTCCTTGCCACAATAAGCTATGCACCCCTCTCCGATGTCTTGGGAGAGACAGCAGAGATCCTGACCCCTCCAGTAACAGGGGATGCAGCACCCTCAAACCTGAATGTTTCTACAACACTATGTCAGCCTAGACAAACACTGACTCAAGTCAACACACCGCTGAACCAAAATATTTTGATTTGATAAAACAAACTCCACAACTGTTTAGACTTTGGCTGACCAGACTCACAACGGAGGTTTCCTTTTCAGCTTCCCTCTTTATTCTCATTTCTGCCACCAAGCAGTCAGCTGACCACAACCAAATCTATTCCCTCCTCCTTGCCTCCAAATCCCCTACTCACCCATGCAGATGGCCACTTCCCCTGGATTGGCTCCCACTGCATGCTTAGATGGAGCCAACACAACAGCAATCTAGACTTCTTCAGGAAACCCTATGCATGGCTATAATGAAAAATCATTATTACAGTTCTTTGCTTTCAAGTTGCTGTACATGCACTTCCCACAAACCCTTTTGGAAGTAAAAAGCCTTATTTCAATTGTTAATGGGTTTACAGAATTTACCGGTCCTCCCCAAAACATCCTCGTGTGCCTATTACAACAAAATAACTCTGCTTCTGATCGCTGCTACACCCAGCTTCCAACTCCCCTTGCACAAAACAGACTCTTGAGTGCTCACGGTGGGAGGTCCATTCTCACATCAAATTAAAGCCAGACAGAATCAATTAAAGCAAAAAGGATGGGGTCTGCTGAGATGACAGAAGGCACTTGGGGCAAAGGCTCACAGCTGAATGCAGGAGAGATGCCATTGCCCAGGCTTTCTTGTTCCTCCATGGAAGCTGGGGCCCAACATCATTTCTCCAGAGGACTTGAGACTGCCAGTCCCAATTTTTTTTGCAGGGGCTCATGGTGCTGAACACAAGGAAGACTGAAGTCAGAGACAGATCGAAGAGGATATGAACACAGGAAATCAGAGGAGGGACTTCTAGTAACTGGGACAGAGATGAATAATGGCCATGCTTCTCTCCATTACTCAGAGATGACTAATTCCTGTGGGGGCCCTGAGATAAGAAAACCAAACCCAGATTTTGTACATTGGCAAAAACCCCACAGATGTGTATTTAATTCCTCTTTCTTAAAGGACTCATTCTCTACCTTAAACCCCACTGCAGTCACCACCTCAGGATCTGTTCTATGTATTTCCACGTATTCCACCAGCCTCTCAGCAATGCCCACTGTGCCCATCCCTCCCTTTGTCCTCTGGTGACCCAAGGCCTTTCCCCTCTGCCTGCCTGAAGCCAGCCCTGTTTGCCAAGGGAACGGCAGAGCACTGCAGCTCATACCCTCAGTAACAGATGTTGGCTTTGTAACTTTAACCCCCCTTCAAGCCATCCCCCTCCCTCCTGCGTCATCTGGCATCTTCAGCCTACATGCCATCCAATTTGTTACCTACGAGGAAGGTCAGGGTCCCGCTGGGTGCTGTACATGTCCTCGCAGCTTGGGGCACTTAGTTTCAAATATTTTCTCCCACTAAACAAGATGTTGGAGCAGAGGAAGAACAAGGCAAGGAAATTGGCTTGAAAGAGGGACTGATACAAGCCCTGTCTCATGGGGTAGGTTTTCTATTTGCTTTTTCACCCTCAGTAAATTCTCTATTGCCCTGGTAACAGGCACAGATTTCCAGAGGGGCAAATGCCTCTGCAAGCTCCTGAGATATTCAGCTTCCACTGGGAGCAAGTGAGCAGCATTAGCTCTTACGAGTTTGCCTTGCTGGGCTGATTTGTGGTGCAAACACACTCTAATTAGTCATTTAACTTAAGAACTAAGACTCCCAAAAGAATATTTCAGAGGGGAATTCAGAGCTCTTCAGACTGAAATTATCAACTGCCTAATGCAATTGTTCTGCATCTCCTTTTCACGATCCCTCTCTCTATTTGACTATCTATTAAAAACAAGTGTTGTGAATACTTCCACATCTTTGCCAAGCTATGGCTTGTGCAGCCTCCACAGAAATCACTTGGGTAAATTCACATCACATTTTCTTCTGGATTTGGGCTGGAGAAAGCAAAGTGCCTCTGTTCAAGAGTGTGGAGCTGGTCAGCAGCAACTGCTGCTTCATGTCTGTCTCATACAATGGAAGGAAACTGAAAATGGTTAAAAACTCTAGATGTCAAGCATGCAAAGGGATTCTTAGAGATGGATGCTCTGAACAGTAGACTTGAACTGGTCTGAGCCTGAAGTTAAAACCTGATTCAAGCATCAAAACTGAGCCTGCATCTTAACATGATTCTAGTTTTAGCTTAACATCCCCTCTCCCCTGAGATTACTGGAAAGTTTCTGTAAGCAACCACGATGGAGTGCTCATGTTTGCTACTTTCCTATTGTATATCCCAGCGACTGGAAGACCTGAGTCTATGGTATTCCCAGTTCCAGTAACAACCCTGAATTACTCCAGCTCTCATGCTAAGTAGCCTTAGCACAGTAGTTTTCCCAGCTTGCACTCTTCCTCACAGAAGAGACAACCAAGTGGCTTTGTGCGTGGTTTGGAAAGTTCCCAGCTGGTTTCACAATGCTCTATTAAATGATTTAATCCCCTGAAAAGATGTAGGCTGTGAATTTTTGGCTTCACATCAGATTGTCCAACTTGTTGGCTATATAAGAAAACTTACTCCTAGGCAGGTTAGTCTACTGGAGAAAGCACTAGCCTGGGATCTGGGAAACTTGCAGCAGGATTCAGATCAACTCATCAGGTACCTCAATTATGACACTAGCCAAGCACCCAGACTCTCAAGTCTTGCCTAATGCAGACGGGGCACAAATCTCACTGACGCCTTTTTCAGGTGCAATACTCTCCCCTGCACTTGTGCAGGAGCTCCTCTAGGTAGGTAAGCTACAGACACCATCCCATATGGTGCTGCCATCCAGATGCAGAGAGCCATGCACAGTTCCTGGGGCAAAACAGCTAAAACACTTACTAGGTTCCTGGCTCAGCACAGAGAACACCATGATGACCCTGGAGGCAGCCCCATGTCTTGCCCTTGGGTCAAGCATCTACTTCAGGCATCACAGTACCTAAAAAGCAGGTATACAAAGTAAGTATTATGGTGTGTGGGCCTGGATTGCCAATTCTGAAACTGTTACTGTCCAGCTAGAGGATTTGAACAAGTTGCTTCACCTCTCAGTGCCTCAACGTCCTTGTCACTGAGACTGATAATGTTCAAAGCACACTGCAAAATGAGATACCAATTAGTTCTAGGTGTTTGTGAATAAAACATGCTTTACGCACAAGACTGAAAGGATCAGTATGTGGGTTGCTAGATGAAACTGAAGGCCTGTGAGATACTGAGTAATTTGGCTAAATTGTATGCCAGTATTTGAAGGTAAAACCAATCAGAAATCTTGTTCACTACTATGATTTACAAAATTCTAAATTCTTGTTTCCAATAAATGATAGCCCTTCCCTCCCTCCATGAGAACCTACCTAGCACAAAAAATCCCCCATTAAAATCTTTTTGATGTTGTCACAAATGCAGTGTGAAAAACCTGCCACAGTGTCAGCTCTCCCCAGCTTCTGAGACCAGCTCAACGCGTGCACCTATGTGTGATGGCAACACAGGTCATATCTCAGCACAAAGCTTTCATTATTCCTTTGACTGATCTTATGAGGTCCATGTTCCACTGCCTGGCTGGCCATAGCTGCACAAAAGACAGATAGGGAATCAGACTAGTCCTACATACCCACTCTTGCTATGTTTTTCCTATCTTACTGCACAACAGAATCACAAGAGCTCCTTCTCATGTCCTTTACTAGAGGAGATTACAATACTGCACTCCAATGACCTGAAAAGATCCCTATTTTGCCCCAAAATTTTTCTAATCATAGCAAAAAAGTGATTTATTTTATAGGTGAGGAGGGAGGTCTCCAATTTCTTCTTCAACAGGATCACTTGCTGAGGAGGTCTTGAAAAGGATGTAAAGGTTTTTTCGTGGGTTGTTTTTTTTTTTTTTATTTAGACTAGAGGCTGCCAGAGAAATCCTCGAGCTCTCTAGTTTTCCAACACACATGTGAAAACCCATGTTACATCAGCATATCTTGATGTCTTGAAACTCTAAGCTGGAATCAAAGGCCATAATAGAGATCCTTCAGAGTGCAGTAAGCCAGCAGTTCACCTCATCTCACCAGGTAATCTGTTCTTCCTGTTCACCATAGTGCCTATAGGAGCTAGACTCTGAAAAGAATCCATTAAAAGGTCTCCATGGGTTCTTCCCCTGGGAATCACACTGCATTTAAGAGGAAGGGATAGCATCCAGTCAAAAAGAAACTAAATCCTTGGATGTCCTTTGAAACATCCTAATGTCATATTAATAACATTTTATTCTGAGCCCTGGGTTCTCCAACATTGCGAGGAGCCATGAACAGCAATTCACACAAGCACAGAACACACTGGTTAGCTCCTCTTACATCATAGCTCTGGACACCAGAAAGCTGCTGTGTTTTTCTGAAAAGTCTAGTAAGGCAAAAAAAAAAGGTCATCATCATGTGCTAAAAAATAATTAAAAAAAAAATCCAGCTGATCCAGGGATCAAATGAAACTCTAGACTGAAAAGAGCAAGCTTTGCCTCAAACTAATATTTTCATTAAGAATTCCTGTGCTAGAAATACCTAAACTCAGTATTAGGCTGCAGGAGGTTTCCCAGTGAGGAATCCCGCCTGTCACTGATAATGGACCAGGATTTCTCCTCCAGAGTTCAGAAGGCATTCAGAAGATGATCCATTATACAACAGTCCAGTCTCACTGAACAAGAATAGTCTTCGCAAGGCTACAACCACCCCCTCAGGGCCAATCAGGGAAGGAAAGGGTTAGTGCGAGGCCCACCAGTACAAGCAGGAGCTCTTCATGCCTCCGTACAGAACAGTCACTGCCCATTCGCACGCCGGTGAATGCCGAACTCCATTTGCGGCGCTGACAGACGTTGTTCACTCTTCCCCTTGCACAAGTGAGAGTGAGGAAGCTGCACCTTCCCCCAGGCCCCCGAGCCTGACCCCCTCCCCACCTTTGCGCAGCCCGGACCCTCCACCTACGGCCACGCAGGACCATGGACAGCAGCTCCCACCGCGGGACCGCCCCACGCGCCGGGCGAACGGCTCTCCCGCACCTACAACGGGGAGTAACAGCTCAGCAGGAGGCTTGGTTCTCTTAGCCACCCCGGACGACCACTTGAAAACACTCACATAAAGTATCACGAACCAGTTCTGCTCGTCCCGAGAGCTGGAGTGCACATTAGTCCAAGGAATCCCACGGTCTCCGCTGAGTTCTGGTGAACACGTCGGCACAGCGCAGAGAACTTTGTTCTAAGCAGAAGCCTGTTCTCCAGCCCACGTCCTGATGATAACTAGTATGTAACAACAGCATTCACAGGAACACCTATGAACCTCTCTTTCAGCTTCCAAGACACACTCAGAGGACTTGTGTGCAGAAGCCAAGCTGTTACACACCCACACACTCTATTTACTCCGTATCTCTACTTACGCCACGTGAATTCACCAGACAAGCAAGATACAGTGTGATGGCCTCTCATTTTAAGACGTGCCAATGCCATTTTACACAACAGAACTTTGAACCATGTATACATCGCTGGGTAGATATACCCATCCAGGAGGAAAGAAGAAACAGTACATTCATCTCAGGCATAGTACTGCTGCAAATTAGTTTAAATACCCATTCAAATTATTTTAAATGCCAACATCAAGAACTAATTATTAATTTCCTCACATTTCCAGTTCTACACATTTGTGTCAAAATAAGCGGACCGTCAGCCAAGTTTAGCCAGCTATCAGCCACCATTTTTACTCGGACAAGGAGCACATCACTAAGATGCTACCAGACCAGTACTCCTATACGGCAGCTTCATTCTCACTCAGCATCCAAAGTTCAACTTGGAGGATAAGGAAAATGAGAGAAATGGCTAGCGACAGTAATCCTTGACAGGGTCATGGGCTTTGCAATAGCTTCGACGTGCAGGCGGGTGAAAACGTCGCTCTCAAAGTAAAGGGATGGAGGAAAGAAATAGAGAAGGGGAACGGGGAGAGAAAAGAAAAAGGAAAGGTTGATGGACAGTTGGACTTGTTGAGGGTGAAATCAATTAAAGTGCATCAAATCCAGAATTCATGGTTTTTCAAAGTGACAAATATGTGCTGGAAACTGAGAAAGATGAGGGGAAAATAATGTCTTTGACCTCCCGGAGACCGGCTGTTCCTTCCGTCAGAGGAGCCAAAAGTGAAGTGAGATGCATTCATGATAAATTGTAACAGCCAGGCAGCCACCTTAAAAAAGAACGAGGTGAAAAGGTTACAGAAGGGACCCAAAATGCAAAGAATTCAACCAAACATCAAGATAAATCAACTCAGGCCCTTGTGTATGCTTACCCAGCCTTCACAGAGCTGTTGCAGCTCATCTCAATTTGTTAGCCTTCCTTAAAGTGTAAGAGACACACACGCACACGTCTTGTTTACAAAAGCTTTTGAAAACATCGTTAACGAAGGACTGACTCACTTCAGCCTTCCAAACCTAAGGGATGCAGTGACCATGCTACCTGCCATTGTTAGACAATTAGAGCATTTCTTCAATGCACACAAATATCACCTGTGTTCAGCTCAGTACAGCTGTGTTGTAGGAGAAAGCTTTCAAAGAGCTACACACCTCTGCTACTAAAGCAAACGTAAAATATTCACACTTCTGAAGGTTTCAGAGTCTTAGCATATCTTAATTTCTCTTACACTTAGATATTGTTTTCTGGTTTTGAGCTTCAAAGCATGGTACAAATATTTCTCTGGATGCTTCCACTAGCATGACAACTTTGGATCTTTTTCCTTACTGACAAGCAGAAAATATTAACTGTGGTGATAACTCTCATGCTGAACAGTTGAATGCAAAGCTAAAAGAAATAAATAATAAAAAAACCCCAAACAAACCCAACAAACCCAGGAAGCATATGATATCTACTAGAAAAAAAAAAAAAAAAATCTTTGAAACCTCCCTCTAAACATTGTGCCCTGCTGGGAACATACTCATTTTCAACCCATTCAGTGCCCAAGCAAACATCTCAACCAAGGCAAAACTGAACTCAACATTAAAAAATGATACAACTCCCTTGACAGTGATGTTTTCCACATAAGGGAAGACTTCACAGGTGCACACACATTCATTTTGGTCAAAGTCCTCCTCCTGGACCAGTTCTAGCAAAAAGCTTACCCAGTGATGCATCCAGTGGTTTTTGTGAACTGTAACAAGCCAAAGCCGCATTTTTAGGGAATATTTATTGCGGATCTGTGCACTTAGGCAGGGTACACCCACTACTCCTCCCATTCAAATGCTCACACTCTGACTTCTAAGTGACTCCCCGCTTTAGCCCATCAAGTTTTCAAACACCAGGTGTTGGCAATACACAGTCCTTTTTAAACTATTAATACACAACAACGGACATTACCCCGAGGCCTTCAAGCAAGAGTCACCCAAGCCTTTCTGACTACTTATGACAACAGCAGATTGACCTTTGAGGAGGTGACTGAAGAAAGCACGTTTGCTCTCCTTTCCTGAGCTATTACCAGCAGGGAAGGGGCTACACAAAGTAGTTTACAATTGTTCAGAAATGATCATTTAGGCCTGTTCACACCAGTGTGAAGATTGTCGTGCAAATGGCCACGTGAGGGTAGCCCTGCACACGGGAGCTATAGCAGATTCCCAACTGCAGCATGGAATTTCTCATGCCTGGGATCCCAGCTGGCATTGAGCGCTTATTGTTGCAAATGCTCGCACCGAGGGGAATGAAGTTCGCATTGACGTTGTTGCTGCAAGGAAGCTCGGCTATCAAGTCCGAGCTGGCATCCTCACAGCTCTGCCTTCAGAAAGCACTGGTGATCGTCTTGCCAACTCCTCCTGACACAGACGCCCACCCCACTGTTGTTGCATTCTTCTTCACGACAACCTTCTCTGGATGGTCCCTTCCCCGAAACAGCATGATTCGCTCAGGGAGACAAGAGTTCACATCAACAAATTCTTCCCGACACTGCCCTGAAGCACTTTCGCTATGATCAGCTATTCAGAGTGATGGGACACACTAGTTAGATCTCTCCGTGTGTTTATCAATCCCTTCTCAGCCATTTTCCTCTGTAAATCCGTCAAATCTTTTTCTTCAAGCTCTGTGGGAACAGTTAGGAGCTATCTCCTCAGAGGTGCCTGCCCTGCCACTTGGATTTCATCCCCCTCCTGGAGAAGTTAGATGTCAGCAATCAGAGGACTGGCCTGCAGAACGCAGACACAGCAGCAGTAGCGGCAGCACTACTGCCAGTGCCCTTGGAGTGATGGGGTCCCCATGGAAGACCCTTGTAAAATCCCATCTCCCCATGCATGGGACTGGGAGGAGTCCTCTTAAACTGGGACAGAGAAGAAAGAAGGGGAAAAGCCCAGAAATGAAGTCAAAGGAGTAAAAAGTCTGTAACACCCCAAACTAGACACAATCTGTTCTGAGCTGAGCCAGGGCTGGAATCAAGCTTTTCCAGAAGAAGTCAGGACTTTAAGGACACAGGACTAAAGTGTATTAAATTTTACATGTATATTGGTATTTGAAGTCTCTACTGCAATGCCCCTTAGCCAACATAGTGCAAGAGATTTAAATGGCACCAAAGGAGGAAAACCTGCATTACAAGGCTGTGATGGATGTAAATGAAGGCACATACCACCACCAACAGATTTGGACCTTACAAGTTTCCTTTTATTCTTCCAGGGAATTTGCTGCCTGAAAAGTCATACACTTTCCCTTTTAAACAGGGAGTATCAGATGGTCTGTTTGCCTCATATTGGTGCTTGTAACCTTCACGGATGGCAGTGAATTGCCAGCCAGTCTAAGTCCACATAGATGCTGTCCTATGAAACTATACCACATAGCTTATATGCAGTTTGATTGTGCAGATCTAGGTCAGCATCCTGCATCCTGACAAATGTCAAAGGAGAATGCTTATCTCTCCTTTCACACTTGTCATCAGCCGAGCTGGTTATCACCCCCATTTTGTGGTCAGGGGGAATGAAGCACAAAGCAGGGAAGTGACTTGGCTGAGGCCACTTTGCAAGCCAGTGCCTGATTTGGGAATCAAGCCCACATAAGCAAGCTCCAGGTCCTCCACACCACCAACCAGGGCGATGGTATGTCCATAGGAGCAACCTGTGATGCTTTTGAGAAGATATACTTGGTGGAGGCTTGACAAAATCTGCAGATAACACCAGTTACATTTTCTCAACTGTCCACCTGATGAGTTTACCACCAAGTTTCAGGTGGCATGTACAGCATTCCACTGGCGACAGTCAGACCAAAATACAGCCCAACCCCTACTGTCTCCCAACAAGCTCCCTATTCCTTGCTTGCCCACCAGCCAGAATAAACACTCAGGGTTTTGGATCCTTTAAGCCCTGCAGAATGGGGCAGGAATCTCACAGAACAGCCCTTCGTGCTCTATTTCATCAAATCCGCTGGATGCAAGCATCGAGACAAACATGAGATTACATATACAAAACCAACAGAACATTTTACCATCCAAAAAAGGGGTTCTGTCACTATGATAGACTAGCTTCTGCTCCTGCTTCTGATGTCTCATGTCAGAAGGGACAGATGAGAAAGAACCACGTGGCAGAAACAAACAGCTTCACTAAGAAGGGTCTGGTAACTAGCAACCAGACAGCTCTGTATCACACACATCCACAAGGAAAAAAGGGTTCCCAAGAGCCAGACAGCAATTGTTTTTCTTTTAGGACAGAAATCTGTTTGTTTGTCCAAAAGTATTTGCCATCCGAACATCAGCATTTTTTTATTTTGGGTTTGGTGTTTTTGTTGACTTTCACTATATTGCTTTTATTCATTGTGTGAAATCTTCCGCCTGTGCATTGTTTCAGTTATTTTTTCCATCTCTTCTAGATTATTTTTCCACTTTTGTGGATTTCTAAGTAATTTGGTGCTGAAATCTTTTGGGTGAGTTTGGAATGGAAATGAAGCTTTAGATCTTTTAAAGAGGAAAATAAATTTTTTTTTTTAAGCTACTGCTTCATTTCTGCTCATTATAAAAATGAACTAAGTTTTTTACTTTTCTTTAAAGGGAAACCATCAGTAAAGTGTGACTAAACAAAAGCTCCTCTTTGCTGACCCCTGACAGTTGCCTTCACCATAAGTGCTGCCACACAGAGCCAGGCTACAGCTCTGGGATTTAGGCCACATAAATGGCACATTTTTATTTTTAGAGGGACAGTATAATTGAAAGAAAAAACCCACAACCAACCTTTTTCCTTCTTACAGGACTGTCTCTAGAGAAGGAACAGAGCAGAGACACTTACTGTTCAAAATCCAGGCACAGCATGCCACTAATGCACACCCCTTGCTTCCACCCGTGCTAAGTGAACAACCAGGGCTAGGCGGACTCGCTGCTATGGGTTTATCCATCCCCGACAGTTTCTGGCCCACAGCTCCTGCTTTTCCCCAGAAGCTGGTCAGCATGTTCACCAAGCAGCACCAAGTCACTGCCTCTCCTGCTTGACCTGAAGAGGTTTCTTGCCAGCATGCCTCAAGGTGACCTACTGCAAGAGTTGCTGCATTGCTCTAGACTAAAAGATGTTTAAGACTTTTTAAGATGCCCTTACGCTCTCATTTTCCACCACTCTGTGTGACTCCTGCCTCATGCCTTGCTTAAGCACAAGAGCGATTTGCATCAGGATGCAAGGAATGGCAGGGTACCTACGCAGCCCTGACACTCTACTATGCTACTGATACAACACCAAACGCGTGACTTTGGCAGCATTCATTACCTTTTGAGCACAGGGTAGCTGGAAGATCACATCAAACCTTCACCAGTGCCCTTGGTCCCTTCCATTGTAACAAGTAGCTTGAGCACAGCAGCCGTCTTGGAAGAACGTGGAGATCTCTGTACGTTGTCAGCCCAACACATGGAACAGGCTTTCATCCAACGCATTGTATAGAAGGGTCAAATCCATCTCACCCTGGAAATTCCAATATGCAACATTTGCTGTTGATACTAAGAACTGACCCCAAATGTGGGACCCCAAAGCAAGACAGTGATGACAGATTTTAGCATGGGATTGTCTTTCCTGATCACCAAGTGTTCCATGCTGTTAAGTGAAATCCATCACAGACTGAAACAAGGCCATTTCCTCCAAACGTAAATCCTAGAATTACTGGCGGGGAAGGGAATTCAGTAAAAGTGCTATAACACTGTGCCATGCACATAATTCAGCTGGTTTAATTCACAGCTTCCCAACCTTTGGAAACCTTGACTTACTTAGATTTGTGAAGCACCAGAATCTTTAACCCCCACCTTCTTCCCTCTGATACAACTTCCTACACTAACCCTCTGGGATATTAAATCTTCCACTTGCCATTTTCTCCTAGGCAGAGAGGATATGAATTTCATAACCCCTCAGCTGAGCTGCCATCGAGAGCCATGAAATACGACAGGAAGCCAACAGCATGGACCTGCGAGTGCTCCACACGCAGTCACGGGAGCCGCCGGACTGGACAAGCTATTAACAGCAGCCCATGGTGCAGCTGCCTGCGGTACAGAGGTCCACGGGGGTGTGTAAGGAAGGGCATGCTTCCACTTGATCAAGTCTGAGAAGGATCACCTCAGAGCAGGACAGAGCCAACACCTGGGTCAAGGTTGGACATGCACAAGAAAACCTGTGCTTGGCAAGGAGTTACTCCTTGCACATATCCGACTTCAGGGGTTATGAAGGTACAGAGCTGACAGCTCAGAAGGGCTGGAGGAGGAAAACATACCCTTAATTTATGTGTGTACCAGCCACAGGAGTAAAACACTGTGTATTTCCTACCTGAACTTGTGCCCCTCTGCTATAACCAAGGTGATATGAACTGGCGAAGGAACAGGAGCGAGTTAGGCTGAGGCAGTCTTGCTTCCCTCACCCAGAGCTCTGCTAACGCAGATGCGTTTTCCAGAAACTCACCGGCCAGAAAGCTCATCATGGATCACAACAGTGACAATGCGTTTCCAATGAAAACAAACTGGTTGTGGAACACCCCTCCAGAGGAGTCCAGCACCTCACCACGCTGTGGCACGCTGCAAAGCTTTCCTCCTCCTAAAAACTATTTTATTATGAACTTCTACAGACACCCACTCCTACCCCAAAGGACTGCATCTAGCCCCTCCTTTCAGTATTTTCAACATCGATTAAAATAGAAAACCATATATTTTTAATAAGCCAAACCAATATCACACTTCACCCTGACCACAGTTTTTACCCCCAAAATAAAAGAGCTGAATGGTTAAAGAAATCCCAGGAGGAACTCAATACTGCTGTAGGACGGTACGCTCTGCAGGTGATACAAAGCCTCAAGACAGACAGCATAGCACAGTGTTTCCCCAGCATAGCTGGGAAGAGAAGAGGAGGAGACACTTTGCAGGGTTTATACCACAAATGCATCTGACTGCTGTGGCCTAGCAGACCTCAGCTGTCCAACGCATGCCACCACAACTGGAATAATCAATAGCTGGAGAAGCCCCTCAGTGCTTGTGTAGAAACCTGGGTCACGGAGGAGGGAGAAACCAGCACAAGGCCTGCTGTACAGAGTGCATCAGTAACAAGGCAGGCATACAGGAGAGCGTGTGTGGCAAGAAGGTGTTAAGGAAGAGCCATGTCAGGTCTTATGCAATGTGGATGGACAACGGTCGTGATATACTGTAAGTCAACTGCTGCACAGCATCTCGAGAGCCCTTAGTAACACAGGCACAGCCTTCTCTTCCAAATCAGGCTTCACCTGCACAAAGGACACTCAGGAGCACTACAGTAATCCATGTGCTCATGCCACACAACACAGAATGATAACATTCGTTAAACAACCCATATCACAAGCTTTTGGCTGCAACAGTTAACAGTAACATTTTTATTGGAAGTTATATCCTAGCACCAAAGCCAGTATGTTTGCTTGGTTAAGGAGAAAGAACTAGGAAAAAAGAAAGTGCTAGACTGGCTGTTCACTGTACCACAACCTTTAGTCCAATTACTGCTATTCAGTCAGTCTGAGCACGACCATAGTCAGCTCTCCACCGGAGCACGATTTGGTGAACTACGAAGACAACACCATCCCTTTAAAGTAATTTTTAATGATTAAAGTCTAACATACAGACATTAGCATATTTGTTCTCTCTCCAGTCAAGAAAACAATCCATGCTCCACATTTGGCCAGAAAACCAAGCAAACAGCCAACACCAAGACAACAAAAATAGCAGCTCAACACGGAGAGAGCAGCTCCTTGTGCACCTTCTCTTCAGCCGTGCTGCAACCAGCATCAGGTGCACATCTTCCAATGCTTACAAGCCACCAAGCTTCAACATTTTTCTTAAGAAAAGTTTCTTAAAGAGACAGCTGGCTCTTAATACATCCACTGCCCAATCCAACTGGAAAGCAATAATGCCTCTCTGATGAAGCACCATTCTGCAATCCTGCTGTCCACAACATACCCTTCTCCTTATATCGGTCTTTGCACACCATACTCCCAACTGTGCGTGAAGTTCACTTATTCACAGTCAGGAGCACACAGTGCCTTTCCTCCACCTCTCTGGTCACTCCTGTTTCCCTGGGGTCTTTTCAGCAAAGGTGGCTTTGAAGCTGGCAGTTATTTCAGCCAGTCAGCTAGAAGACTTCAGTAAAAGCAGCCTCACCCCACAGAGAATTTTCTGCCTGACACAGGAAACGCTTTTCTCATCCTTTAAGGAGACTCTGCAATCACTTGGTAACACAAAAGCTTCCCACATGCAGTATTACATACAGACTGAGAACAACAAAGAAGTTTACTATCCACCTACCAGCACAGGTTGGCTTCTTCTCCTCTTCTCAAAGCAGACACCAGATAACAGCCCAACCTCAGAATGACAGGATCTGAGACCCCTACTGAATCTGAAACCTCCACGTGAACCACAAAGGGAAAACCCAAAGGCAGCCTCTGTCTTACAGGAGAGAACAGTGTTGAAGGACTGAACTTAGATGCAACTCCTGGACTAAGGAGCAGAGGCTGGGAGGACCAGGTGAGGCTGCTTAGGGCAATAAGGCCCTGCTGGTGCACTCAGGCCCTGGCAATTTTTACTTAACTGCTGCCAAGAGAAGACACCTGGGCATGCCCAGGAACTTTTATCTCTAGAAACTTCTGGATTTCTGTACGGGAATTTCACTCTTCCAACACCAGAGTGAAAGAGATGGATTGCCTGTCACTCAAAAGCCAGGATGGCTGGCTGTCTTTCAAAAGGACAAGCTCCTGATCAACCCTCCTTGCTACCCAGGAGTTCAAGCCAAGTGACTATACTGGGTTTACCTTTGATGAAGCTGATGAACTGGCACAGCTGCTGAGGGTGTAACATATTTCTACACCTGAAAGATCCTGACTGCTTTTCCTCACAGTCAAAATGTGCTTTGACACTTTGCAGAGGCACAGAGGGCCCAAACTGGGGCTGGCAAAACCACGTGACAGACGGCACTTGTGTGAAACCCTCCCAGATCAGATTATAAAACCAAAAGGGAGCCAAGTCCAGAAGGACAAGGACCATGACAGCCAGTGATTCACGCTTCTCACCAAGGTGACAGCTCTCTAAAACCATCCTCAAATGGCTCATCCTGGCTGTGACAACATGCCCCATCTGGCCTCTAACCTCTCTGTTTTTTCACTTGCTGTTTGCTTTTGCTTCTTCTCAGCCCTCCCGAGTCCCTGGAGTCCAGGAGATGAGTTAAGCACATGAGTAAAAGAAATTGCTTTTTTATGATAGGCTTTTCCCCTCCTTCATAACCTCCTTTCCCCTTATCCCTTCCTTCACCCTGCCATCAGCTGGCTACAGACAACTCCTTGGCACTTTGTACTTCTCGCTTTCCCTTCCAAATCACCGGTAGCATCCTCCCCCCTTACCCTGCTGCAGCAGCATTTCTGCACCAAAAGATAATAAATACAAGACTGTCAAAGTCGCATTGTTTTGGCTGGGAAGAGGTGCCCTCCTGCCGGGTGAGATCATTTCCCACCGCGATGTATGGCTTTCCCCTCACTGACAGCTCTCCAACAGGGAGTAATCGGTGTCCAACCGAGAGGAGCAGGCAGCTATCGCTGCTAAATGGCACTTAGGACTGATGAGGGCCAGGAGGAGGAAAAAGGAGCTTAGCCCTGCTCACGTGTAGCCTCTCTTGCTGGTGCAGTGTGTTGGCAGAGACAAACTGGATCTCCTTGCTGGCCCTGCCTGCGATTTTCCAGGCAGGTGGTGGCAATGAGAGATGGGAAACTAAGAGTCCTGCTTGAGTCTCAGGGCGAGTGTCAGCCTTAATCCCACACAAGCATGACACCTGGGACCGGTAGCCCTCGGTGCCTAAATGTATTAGTTACTGTGAAATTAAGAAAGGACAGACACAAATGAGGATAGAGAAGAACATGTCTCTGCCCTCAGGTACAGGTGTTTTCCTAGAGGCTTTACACCCCCAAAACCAGCCAACACTTGGGCAGACTTGCCCCCAGCCTCACTCCCAGCACAGGATGGATTTCTGGGACAAAGGCTAGCAGGGAAGTGGCATTCATGTGGGAAATGGATTTACCATAGAAAAATTCAGACAGAAATAGTTTGGCTTGTTTGCATTTCACAACTGTGCAGGATTTCAGCAGTCCCTCAGACAGGTAAGCTGAAGGGTAGCCCTCTTCCCACCTACCAGTCACCCACTCACCTCAGAACCTGTCATCGTGGTGCTGCTGGTTTTGGTTAGGCCAGATGAGTTTGTATTCTTGGCGTTTTAAATTAAAGAAATAGAACAGAATAAAATGGTCATTGAGACACTGTGATGAGACTAAGCAGTATTATGAGTCATCTGGAGTTTCTCTACTTCTAGACCAGCCTCTTCAATGACACTTAAGGGAATCAATTGCCCGTATCCCACTAAAATCGTCCCTGTATGGGGTTCATGAAGCTTTAAGCCCCTTTCCCAGCCTTGCAACCTCCATCCCTCACCTCTGAAGTCTCTCTAGTCCATTATTCTTGAGGTTGATTTGTGAACAATGTGTTCACTTTCCGTACTGCCTAATGAAGATGCTCCTGTCCCTGAATATTATATCTGCTGCGCGCTTAATGGAAAAAAATCGCTATTATTATCGTTGGTGGTTCAGATGAGTTTCTTGGCAGTGAGGGTGGTACAGTTACGTGGACAATCAAACAAGCCAGTCATTACTGCCAATGCATTTTTGAGGAAATCATTGCTGTTTAAACTCTAATCACAACAATACCTCATTTAAAAGCATAAAAGCTTTCACTCAGCAGACCTACCTTTTTTTTTTTTAATAGCTAGACAATTAAATAAATCTCCTGACACTTAACCATCATTTACCCAACAGTCAGAAAATGGATTCGATGCCTTTGCATTAGTTACATTATGATATTAAAGCAAAAACTGAACAAGTACAAGCAGGCGAAGGAAGATCTTTGAGGAGTCTGTGCTGGGCTGCAAGGATAGTGTTGTATCTTGCAGGGGCTAGGGGTATTTTTTTTCCCCCTTATTCAGATACCAAGATAGTTCTTAGCATTACTGTGATTCATACATTTTTAACATGCTTGAGAAAACAAGGTAGTCGTTCACCCTTTTTTAGTCTTGAAGCTGAAGTCCAGCTCAGCAGGGA
>NW_010224889.1:26180-53725 GCF_000690775.1 Eurypyga helias
TTTGGGATCTAGTGCATTTTTACTGGCATCTTGGGAGAGGCTGCATTATCTTAAAACACAGCCCCCAAATTACCATTAAAGCAACTGTGCCTGACCCTGCACTGGTAGGAACATCAGGCACTGACAGACGACAGATCTTTTATTATCCGTGATCCCACTGGTACTTTTCATTCCTGGCTCTAGCACTTCCCCCTCCTAGGTTCCTCATGTGAAGAGCATGTTCTTCTGATACCATTATTCAGAAGCTGATGCTAAATAACTCCTAAATTTATTACCTTCTGCCAGCTGTCAGCTACCAGCAACTGCAACCAGAGTGCCTTTCTCCTTTTCATTTAGCAGCAGCGAGGATACAAAATTCTAGTCTTCCAAGCAGTGTTTGAGATGTATTATTATATATTCATTAACTGTTGCTGAATTTCATAGTCTCCTTTATAATATGCTGTTTGAAGAAAAAAAAAAGGCAAAAATAAAAATTGAAAGGAAGGCAATTGATCCAGTCTCATTCCAGAGTCTCAATAACTGACAGCTATATAGACAGTTGTTTCCTGATCTCTGCTTACTCAATTTTTAAAGAGTTCCCACAGATAAAATTTTGTAGAGACAGATCTTCACTCTTACCTCCCTCCCAAACCTTGTTTTGGCAGAAAAAATACCTCCACTTCATATAAAATGTTTAATATGAGCTGGAAAGAGTTAAAACCCCATCTTCCACTCCTCCCTCTTTATCGTTTTAATTGGCTGTTCTGATGACCCGACCACCTCTTTGATACGCATCAAATGCCGGCCCGTGAAATACGGAGCATGTCAGCCTGCCGAACAAGGGTCAACCTGACTGTCAATAAGGCCATCAATCAGACCTGCCGGCATGATGGATCCAGTCCAGACCAAAAGACCCAGATGGAAATGAAAGAGCCTCCCTGATGATAACACAGTGTGCACTGCACCGCCCGACAGCTCGCAGAAGGGTCACTGGCCCAGGGGCCAGAAGGCGGCAAACTTCAAACTGGAAAAAGGCAACAGTGAGCAAACAACAACCCCCCCACCACCACCAAAACCAGCAAAAAGAAACCCTCTCGGCCAACCCAGCGGCAACTCCAAATCAAAGAAGCTAAGTGAGGTGAGAGAGATGGGACGACATGCAGGGAGTCAGCAAGGAGACGGGGGAAGGTGCCCTTAAAGGCTGAGAGAACTGGGCTTGTTCAGCCTGGAGAAGAGGAGGCTCCAGGGAGACCTTATAGCACCTTCCAGTGCCTGAAGGGGCTACAAGGAAGCTGGGGGGGACTTTTTACAAGGGCCTGTAGTGACAGGACAAGGGGTAATGGGTTAAATTGAAAGTGGGGAGGTTCAGATTGGATATCAGGAAGAAATTCTTCCCGGAGAGGGTGGGGAGGCACTGGGACAGGTTGCCCAGAGAAGCTGTGGATGCCCCATCCCTGGAAGTGTCCAAGGCCAGGCTGGATGAGGCTTGGAGCAACCTGGTCTAGCTAAAGAAGGGAGGGAAAGTGGAAATATCTTTTTTGGTGAGAATACTGACTTACACTGGCCTCAACAGTTAACAAAATTACTGCTCCATGGTGTGATGGCTGCACTAGCTCTAGCAATGGCCTATTTCTGTTTGAACAAGCACCATCACCACAAGCTACTTAAGATCCTCTGCTGATGAATGGCACATAAAGTAGGGGTGATGCTCCATTTAACTCTGCGATAAACAACAGCTCTAAGATGCCAGTCACTCCAGAAGCAGGATTTTCTGAAGACGAAACAGCTTCTGAAACACGAGCACACCACAGGCAGTGGGGAAAGGGATTAAATGAAGAGCATCCTCTTGCAAAACTGAGGAAGGACTGAAAGAATGAGAAACAGAATGGGATAGAAAGGCCTAAAGACACTACCCATCTTGAGTATTTTTATGGCTCCATCATCCCTCCTGTGAAGGGATAAGGTCTGAATCCTTATCTGCAAGGGCAGAAAACTCCAAGTGTCTAACTCGCCAAGTCACACAGTACCTGCACTCCTGTGCCCCAACATGCCCACACACAGTGCGTACACACAGAGACACAAAAGCATACACACGTGATATCTGTGCTATTTGAAACGCAGGAGCCTGGAAGTGAGATGGATAAAGCCCGAAAATGGCACTTAGCTTGGAGTCCCACCCTTGCTGCTGTTCCTGAGAGCCTCCTATACTCACACACTCACTAACCGAAGCCCATCAGTGTCAGACATACAGACCTCAGCACAAACTCACACCAATGTGCACACGTACACCCCCAAAGCCAAGCCCCCTTTTTCCCGCTGCTCTGAAGACCAGGCAGTCACCCGCTCGGCGCTCCAAGCCAACTGACCGCCTGCCCCCTGCTAGTTTCACACCCTCCGGCCTTCCACCCCGACCTCTGCTGCACCTCCCCGTGTCGCCGCTCACGTCTGGGGGCTCAGGGGCTGGCGTGGTGCAAATATTTGCATGCTCTCGGGGGAGGAACACAGTGCATTGGCCTCCAGGGGCAGGCAGCCTGCATATTTATTCTGGAATAGCAAACAACATGGAGAGCAAAGAAGAGAAAAAGCCAGATAAGATAAAAGTGTGTTACCAGGTCTAACAACATAAAATCAACAAAGACCACAAAGTTATCTGCAAAGACCAGCGAATCCAGCAGCAAGGGATTCTGACAGGGGAGCTCTGTTGCAGGTTGGATCACTCGGAAGGCTGGTGAGACGAAGCTGTTTGTCCCTTGGAGCGCCCAAGATCAAGTCATTGTGAATCACTGTCTGCATCTCAAAACAATTTACATAAAAAGATGTTTTCATGCTCTCTGTCCTGCCGGCATCATGAATCTATAACTGCAACCAGCACCTTCATAATACAGAACCACAAGACTTTCCCACACACTATAAGGTAAGACTCTTCCAGAACAAGCCATAGGCTAATATCCGACTGAAGAGTGGCGTGAAACACTGCAGTGGTTAATTCCTAGTATGTCATGGGACTGGATACTTCTTCCAGAAGATAGATTCACCCAGCTGTGAAGGTTTCCTCTGTCACTTAAGAAATACTCACATTTGCTGAAGTTTTAATTCATGCATGTGATTAATTTATAAAGTGAAACAAAGGGTACTTGTTAGACAAACTGCATAATGATGGATCCAGAGGGGAAAAATAGAAAGTAGGTACTAGGAGAACCACATGTGAAAACGATATGGAAGGGTGTTCCACCAGCTTGGAAGCAGATGGAAGGAAACACTGTCCCTGGACACTGTACAGAGTCCTACTGATAACACATGATAAATCATTCACTGAGTGTAAGCAGCAGAGTGAACATCACCACATACCAAGCTGTGCAGGGACAACAGGACCACGAGCTGGAGGACATTAGATAAAAGGACAGCATTAAAAGCTCAGATGTTACCCCCTTGTGTAGATCTAATCTGAGCTATTATCAGCAGGGACAGCCAGAATAGCTGCAGAAGGAAACAGCAGCAGGGTTTGAAATCGCTGAAAAACCACAACACAGCCAAATTTGCAATAACGGGAAGCTGAACATTGTCTAGATATTCATCCCTCTGAAGAAGAGATGAACTTAGTCCATATGCAAGCACTGACTTTTCTGTGTGACCTTCGACAAGTCGTTTAAGGTCATCTGAATTCAGAGGGCGTCCTCCTGTTCGCTCCAAAGCACCTCTGCCTTCTCAACCATGCTGCGTTTCCCAGAGAGCCTAAATCCCTTCTTCCACACACCTGCTGGTTTTACTTGAGGGTTCTTTGGGACAACATCTGTCTTCTCAGGAAGGACAACTGTTCCTGACACAAGAGAACTCCAGGTCTCACTGGGTCAGAGGAGAGGACAGCAAAATACACATAAATGACACTCAGAAGTAGGACAGACAGAAGGTGCCTGTGCCTAATAGTCAATAATTGATTTAAAGGCATCAGTATCAGAAGCACTGATGCCTGCAGCAGTCCTGCTTGAGATAAACGGGCCATTACACTGACGTGGAGCTGCAGATTTCAGACTGACAACTAGTTCGAGCTTTATATCCAGCTGAACTTTCTACTTATGGCCTGAAAGGTCATTCTTGGCTGTGACTTCTCCTGCCAGTCTTTTCATTCCTTGTGTCACAGGGAATTTTCCTATCAGGCAGAGAGAAGCCTAACGATAAATACGACTCCTTCATGCTTTCAGTAGCCCCCATGTGCACAATTATCTGTGTAAGCACTGAATGACTTCTTCCTCTAAGAAGGGCCTGAAATCTCCCTTCCAAGGGCAGTGATTCTTTTTTAAATGGTACAAGCCTGTGTAACAGACCCCCGAGCAGGATGGGTCATTGTGCACAGAGAGGGACACGCAGACAAGGAAGCTGACCAAAACACATGCATGCCGGACCACCAAGGATGACCCTAAATTAGACCACCCAGTCACTCTGTTGGCCCTATTTCGAGAGCCAGAATCTCAGAGCATAAAACAGTATCCTCACCCGGGTTCCTTGGCCTGCATTTTAGACCATCACATATCTCCAGTGACTTCCTGCTACTGACCTCTTATAATAAATCATCCTAGCCAGCCTCCCTCCCTCCTGGCAACATCCTGTTCCTTCCCCAAAAAAACCTCCCACTCACAATTCCAGGGTTTGATATGAATCTTAAATAAATGTCTCTCTGGACTCAGCTGCATTCCCTAAACCACCTTATCTCCCGCCTCTCTAGAACGGCTGTGGTCCAAGAAGCATATGCAGAAGCCTCTTACGCCTTTCTAATTTTAATTCTACCCTTGCGTCCTCTTTCTTTCCCCCATAATTTTTTTCTTACAGTGAAAGCAAGTTACCTTCAGGAGAATGTACGCTGCTAGAGAGATGTGTGCTTACTGTGACTTCTGAAAGGGAAAGATAGCCCAAGAAAGGGACAGGGCTGCAATTTTCTAAATGAAATACAGTGAGAAAAGAATCCGTGGCAGAGCTTCTGCTCCATCGCCTGCCTTGGTCTGGCTTCCCCCACTTCACAGTTTAGGGGAAGGAAACCTCTCTCAATACACCTACACACCAGAGTCCCTTCTTCAGCACCCAACAGTAGGGGACCAACTGTCTCCACTTGACATTTCCAGTTCCCACCCAAAGCCCGGCTTGAACAAGGGTATCCAAGTCGGGAAAGCACCACTCCCTAGATGACCACTGCAGGAAGCATCGGCACCTACAGCAAGTAAGTCAGCCCAGGAACACGGGGCTCTCGATCACATCCTTCCGCAACACAACTCAAGCTAAGTAGGATGTATCCACGTCCTGACACTGGAAGCCTGTGGAATAACTTACAGCCCAAAGGAATCTTGATCCAGCAATGTCTCTCTAATTCTCTCTGTCTTTACACTTTGCCCACCACAGTGATGATCGGTTCGTGCTGGACTTCATTCAATTTTCACTCAGGAACTCTTTCCCCATATATTTCATTATTTCACCACTTCTGTAACCCTTTCTGTCAATGTATTAACCCCCACCCTCAAAACCTGATGCCTGGTGCCTTGCAGGTTACAATCCTTCCAAAGAAGGGGATCACTCAAACCCAGTGAGATTTGCCTGCTTAAATTTCACACTTACAAGGTTATATGTGATACTGGTGCTTACCTACTCTTCTTTTTCTCTTCCTTTGCTCTACCCTCATCTTTCCTTACCCTTACAGAGGACCCAAAAGCCCCTGATCATCTAACCAACTCCCTGGAGTCTGTTTCAATGAGGACCTTTTTCTTGTTTGAGAAGAATTCCTTGGGTCTCCCCAGACTCGCATCTCTCTTTTTTCATAAATTTAAGTGTAACCGACTAATTCATTAGCAATTCACTTGGTAACAAGCCAATGGTCATCTTTAAGAAAAGCAGCAGTGAACTAGCAGATCTCCAAATCGGAAGAAAAAGCTGGAGAAGAAGCATGGAAAACAGGCTCTAGTCACAAAACCAAAGTGGGGTGAATAAGACAGCATGGCAGTCTCCTAAAATGCCCTCAGAGTTATAAAGTAATCTTATTCCAGCACACACATCCCTCAGATGCCCTCCCTCTCCTTATCATCCAACTCACTCAACCATGTCACTGACATATGTACTTAGCAGCAGTTATCGTCAGTGGCACATAAATAAATGGCAGGTATCAAAGAATCAAGGTCGTCGACTCGTCATGAATATTTCAGAGAGAAGCAACATGAAAAGCTCGAGTGTCTCAGCCTCTCAGATTTCCAACGGAAGGAAAAAAATACAACCCACACGCGCACACACACACACGGTCTGCTGGCCCGGCCATCACATGCACGTAGTTCATTTCAAGGCAATACTACATATGTTACAAGACAATCTGTCACATTTTAAAAATATATAAATATATATTATATATCTCCTCTGCATAATGTGCAAACTCCAAGCAGCTGGCAAGAGGGCAGTGGTGATTTAATGCAAGAAAACTGTGCTTTGCTGAAGGGGCTGGGGACTAGATAGCATGGGTTGTAACAAGAAGCCTCTTTGACAAAGGCGCAGAGTGGCATCTTTTCACACAATTATATGTGGGTCACATTAACCTCTGCTGTGCAGGATTCCCTTGAGCTGCTTCTGTCTGCACGTCGCTGCAAAGAAATCAAAGCAGAAACTCGTCTCTCCCGCTCTTTCACAGTACTGGGCAACACAGTAAAGGATGGAGAGGGAGAAGGGGTTCCCGGCGTGTCACGCAGACGCTGCCACGAGTTTCCCGGTGAAGTCAGTAGCAAACTCCACACCTCAGGGCCCGGCAGTTTCATTAATGTTAATCAATGATTAACATATCTCTGAGATTTTGAGCTGTGTCAGTGCGCTATAATATTTGGATTTATGGCTATTTATAGCCAAAGAGGCTTTGTTAAGTTTCACTTTCAGCATCTATGCCAGATGCTGTTTGGAAGCTGTTTGAGTTTTGTTCTGCCCACGGAGAGAGAGATGGACAGAAAAAGACAGCCCTTTTTTCACAGGCTTTACAGATACAAATTTTCTCCTGTCAAGTACAACTCAAATTTGCAAATGGAAATTTCATCAAAACCATCATAATTCATTAAACAAAGTAAACATTTCTTTAACCAACTCATTTGAGTATTCCACTGTTCGGGGTTTGCTTGTTGTTTTAACGTCTGCAGGGAATTTATTTATCAGACAACTCCATTTCTGGGAGCAGGGTGGCAAACTTTTAATGAGATTAATTTCTCACTTTCCAGTGCCTTGAAAGTCTGTTGTTTTTATAGACTATTTCTGTTTTTCCAGGCACCTCACCATATTCTTCATGGTACCTCTGGGCTCAGATGGTTTGATGTGGTACATAGCAATGATCTTTATGTACCATGGCAAACTGGATTTAAATGACAAGATCTTCTAAATTTGAGAAAGTCACCGTGAAAACCCTGTTTTCATTTATGTTAAAACGCGTTCTTTCTCAATGAACTAATTATGGAAATGAGTAAACATTCCTTGCAGTATCAAGTACTGATACTGATATCTCAACTGATACTTAAACTGTCATTCAACTCCAATTAATTTGTTCATTCACACATTTTCAATACCAGTGGGCTGCAGGTTTTTAAACTTGCAAAGCACAAGAAGCCGAGAAAGACTTTTAAGAAGTCTGGAGACTGAGATAAGGACACAAATTGGAAGTGTCTGCCAAAACAACTAAAAGTGAAGATTAAGACCAATAATTTTAAAGGTATTTGAGCATTTTTTGTATGTTGAGATCAGTTCCAGATCATGGTCTGGTATTACAAAGTACACTGTGGCATTACCAGAATCAGTAATTGCTGCTCACCTTTCACCCTCTGCTGCTCATTTCCCCTCTGTGCCAAAGTGCTCTTTCCACTCACTTGTGCCAGGAAAACGCTGTGTGACCAGGCGCTGAACCGGACGGAGGAACTTTTCCTGCTTTAAACAAACAAACAAACAAACACACAAACAAACACTTTTTTTTGCCAAGTTGTGTGGCTCCTCCCAGCTGGTTCCCAACCACAGCAGCAGTTGTGCCAGCACAGCAGCAAGAACAAAAGGCCAGGAGACAACAATGTCTTAAACCAATGTTACCACCAAGCAATTTGTAATATCAAACCACAGGCTAAATCTCAACTAAAAGCTTTTCGGGTTCAGAGTGAACACCTCTATTAAGATGAATTAAGCAATTCACGGTGTTCAGAGCTGCAGTTTCAAATGTAGTTTAAATCTTTTTTCAACACTCGCCCCTGCAGCAAAAATGGCCTGACAGAAACCAGATAGGAAGACCATTAATTCTAGGGTTCTGTAGAAGTGGCTTTTTGTGTATACGTTCTGTTTAATACAAAAGCATATCTCTGCACTGCAGTCACTACCACTGTGACTCCACTGTACTGCAGATACCAGAACTACCTTAAAATTCACTAGTGCAGGTCCAGATAACCATCTAGTCTCAACAGCACAGGCTCAGCATGGACTAATTTGTCCTGACAAGATTATTTGCAAATTAGGTGAGGAGGTCAGACAGCTGCCCTATAACCACACAGAACTGTAGTAAACATTGGCTCCAAGTTTATTTCCTACCTACATTTCAAATGTTTTTCACAGGGCATTCTCTTCATGTGCCCCCTCAGTGCCAAGTTTCACCCACTCCTTGGCCCAGTTTCAGCCAAGAATATGTTTAAATGCCTTGCTCAGGCTGAGATTGCAGGTGTGTACTCACCTAAGTCGGGCGTCTTTCAGCTGAAGGGTATGAGAAGATCCTCAGCCGGGAAGACTCAAGTGTGGTGATGGTTAGCACCATGCAGAAACGGGATCACTGGAATTCAGCACAGGTAAAACTGAGGAGGAGGGAAGGTTTTGCCTTGAACTAACAAAAGAAATGGTTGCTAGATGTTTATACATCCTATCTCTGTGCTAGATGTAAGAGGCTGCCCCATCTGGAGAGCTAAACGAGTCAGATGATGTTATTGTGAGAACGGTTTTGGATCGCAATCAGAACATCCTCCTCCATTAGGCTGTGCAAAGGGCCTGTCTCTATTGTGTCATGCGGAGGCATGAGCTGCCTGTCAGTGAAATGGGGAGAGTACTGAGGGATTTCCCACACAGAATGATGCACGGACCCACATGACCCTATTCCAGATGTCTTAGCAGTTTGTACTGACACGTGGCATGAGCACGCCCAAATGACAGAATGAGCTGGAAGAGGGTTCACACTTCCCTTTAAATCTCAGCTTCGTAGTCCATTTGGAAAACACACTTCTGGAGTTCATGTCCTGCTCTGTACGTCTGGAATCTGGGAAGCACTAACAAAAGCAAGACTGCCTGGTTTGGGCCACTGCAGGTGCTATGAGAAACAGGGCACAAAGGTAATATCCTCTTAATCTTACGTGTATGCAGAAATGGTGTCTGACCACTAACACAGTCGCATCACAGACAAATCCTACAACCCAGCGTATGCAGACAGGCTGGATGCAGCAGCAGGCGTACACACGAGACTGACCAAAACCCAGTGCAATCTTCCAGTACCGACACAAGGGCCAGAAGATGCAAAAGTACTTAGAACAAGAATAAGAAATACCATACCGGGTCAGACCAAAAATCCATCTAGCTCAATACCTTATCTCTACCAGAAGGCACCGGCAGACCACTTAAGGAAGAACACTAAACCCAAGCCCTCCAGTGACTGGTCTTCCCCTGTTACACCTGGCTATCACTCTAGTAACCTGCTTAAAGCTTTCCTGCATCAGGTAGGTAGCACAGCCACCCACGGTGCCACCCTCCATTTACACACCTAAATGTTCTACAGACACATCTGTGCCTTTGGCCATCGTATTCCTTGGCAATGCCCTCTGCAATCTACTTAGCCACTCATCACAACTTAGTTATTTCGTTTTAAACTTATTACCTGCACGGTTCTCCTGGTCCTCCTGCCTCCAAAGCCTCCTTATGAGAGCTGTTCAGGAAATTTTTCAGTACAATTTCACTGAGATAGGTCAATTAAGTGAAATTTCAAAAGGAGTATGCTCTCAGGGTCTGTGTGGAATGTATTCTGCCATTCTGCTCCATGTTGGGTACCCAGAGTTTCACACGGCTTCCAAGTATTTAATTATGCATACAAAACCGGAAGCTTCCAGGAAGCCAAGCTCAAAAGCCCCTCCCAGCCACGCATTGTATCTGAGATCGTACGCTTGGATCATTGTGGAAGACTTTGGTTCTAGTCCATGATATGAATAAGGTAGAGACCTGAGCTTTGTTCTCCCATCTCACAACCTCATGCCATCACTACTGGTTTATTCTGGGGTGATGGACCTTCTTTTTCTAGTTTTCAATAACCACGTGCTTGTTCTAAACTACAACAGATACAAGAGCCCTTTCTCTTTCCCAGTTTTGTTCTCCTGTGTGCATTTCCTGTTCACTTGACCTTCACTCTTGAACTTCTACTTCCCCAAACACGCCTTTGCTTCTCCAGCTGAGACACATATGCCTCCCCAAAACTTACTTCTTCCCTGTACCTCCACTGCTGTTGAACAAGCTTTTGTCCTATCACTGCAGTGAGGTCTCCCTCACTCAGATCCAAACACTCACTCTCTTTCCATGACACCTTGGGTCTAATTCTGGCAAAGACAGATGGATGCAGTATAGTTTTCTTCACCTGAGCCAGTATCATTACGAAACCTTTACAGTCAATAATAAGAAATAGAATTTTCCAAGGTGTGATTTAGATTATCCTGAAGTGAATCACCAAACCAGAATATGGATGACGAAATCATGTAAACATCTACAGCATAAACACCTAATCTCAGTTAAAGAAATCACGCCTTCTGTCTTTGCTAAGACTCCTCTTGGCCACAACCCAACATCACACACTCCAATTTGTTGTCATTTTGGGTGCTTTAAAAGGCGTGAATACTTCCCTCCCAATATCCTTAGCTTCAATGGCACTGTCTTCTGACCCTCCTTCTGTTCCTCTCTCTTTTGAGCGGTCTCCACCAGTCACATCAGCTGGTATCTCACAAACCTACTACCTAGCAGTCCTGCTGCTGAGAGCAGTTCTCTTTCTCTAGAAGACAATAGTTTTCTAACACGGCATTACCCTGTCCAGAAGACCCTTTGGGAAAAGCAGTTAGAGATGTTCTCAGAGGGCTGTAATTAATTAGCCAGAAATGACTAGTGTTGTCTGTACAGAACAAAATTTTCAGGTGTCTCAAAAATTAATTCAACTTTTTGGCATAAACATGACTTCCCAGTACCAAACCATAATGATGCACACAAATAAGGAATTAACTTGGCTAGCTACTTAAATCAAAGCTGTGGAAAAAGCTTTTTTCCACCACTTCAAGAACAAGCCTTTCCTATAACCTTGTCATATAAACAGCTTTTGTAAGACTCCTGTTCACTGCTTTGGGAGTTCCAAAAAGATGTGGGGAAATAAACAGTGGTAAGATCCTGGGGCCCTCCCTGAGAACACCTCACGGCCTTCCCCCATCTCACACATCTGAATAAGAATTTGAACCTCAAAATCATTGCGGTGGTGTTAAAATGACCTGGGGATGGGGCAGTCCCTCAGGCAGGCGGCTGAAGCCATTTAGGACAAAGGTATCCCTTAAAGTAATTCTAAAAGCTTTTTAGGAAAAGGGCTGAATTGCTTTTTGTCTGAGCAAATCTGGCGTATAAAGAGGTAGCCCCATCAGAAGGTGACATAACCCAGATGCCAGGGTGACTTGACACTGACTTTACAGCACTCCAGAGAGAGGAAGCAACTTCCCTTGATCAGGCAACACCCAGGACCTCTCCTGCATCACTGAACACTCAGAAACGCCCCATCCCGCTTACCTCCCCCTAGACAAAATTAAATGTTGTCCCTTATGCATCATTCATCAAAGCCAGGGCTCGTAATTAATAGCACCATTTGTTCAGGGGATTTCAACAGGTACTGAAATCTAAAGCATCAAAGCACGGAGAGTCTCATCCTGGTCTGGCAGATATAAATATGCCAGGAAGACTTTCACAGACACATGACTCGGGAATCACTGTCCCTCTGAAAAGGGTTTTAAAGGTCTTTCACAGCACTGAGATACTGCAAACTAGGTTCTCTGCTCCAGCACAGATGATACCAAGAAAGCAGTGTTACATGAGGGGATCAGCTTTTTGGTTTTGAGGCAAGGCTTTGGGCTGGAATTGCCTTCACCAAACACACAAATACCAAAGTTCCCAACACACAACAAACTCAGAGTAGCCCGGTACGATGCAGGCCTGGTCGTGCTGCCTCTTCCTTTGGCAAGATCTCCCCTCACACAGCAGAAACATGCCAGCGGTCATTGTGAAGAGGCTGTTGTCCATATCAGAGGTTCAGCCCAGACGTCACCAAGCCAGCGACACAGGATTTGGAGGGAAACGCTTCCTCCCTAGCACTGTAGCACAGAACAGCTCAGCCCAGCACAGGATCTCAGCCTCCTTCTTAAATCTCTGCAGATTCAGTGGAACAATATTTTGGGGGCTGTGGTTTTTCAGCAAAGAGGAATTTAAAGAACAAAACCTTGGTTCATTACATCATGGCTCCAATAATGTCTAGGAACATTTTACATTTGATAACATCTCCCCAGATTACCTTCTGAAAGCCTTGCGGTCAAGTCACACGGCTAGAAACACAAGAATGATGTAAGTAACCACTGAACAGCTCACAGATCAGCTCTCTCCACGCTAGCACAGAAGCTTGGGAGAGGCATCACTCTTCCTTCAAGGGAATGTGGTAATTAGCTGAAGTCAAGGAGCTGCTATGGCTATGGATAGACAGGAAGAATGGCCTGGAGTTAACACATGCAGTCTCACTTTCCAGGAATTCTGGGGCCAAGGTTGCACACAGTGCCTGCTCTCTGCATGAGTACTGCCTCTCCTTATCTATTGCTCCATGTCCCAGTTTCCGCTGGCCCATGTGGTTTGGAAGCTCTCTGAGAAAAAAGGTGGAAGACTCACCTTTCACTGTGAGTTTGTACAGTGTGAGACTCTGCTCTTGGTCCTGGTGCTTTAATCAGAGGTGAACCTACCTTAAAGGGAGGATTCACATGGGAAGCTTGGCTGTACAGGTGTTAGAGTGGGTGGTAAGAGGGCAGCCCTTCCAGCCTGCAGGCTTTACAAACCTTACCTCTGATAAACCCAGATAAACGTGGCAAAGCACGGGGAGATGAAAAATGCCAAGCCACGCAGGGAGAACCTGAGGTAATGTCTTCCAAGAAACCATGACTTTAAAGAGAATCTCTGTTTCATCCTTGCACATTCTGCCTTGAGGAGATAAACATTTAATTTCACAATCTGTTATTAACTGAGTAAGCCCTGTGCTTTGGTGGAGTACTGTACTCTGCCTTTCAGAGGCAAAGTATGAACCCTAAATCTTCATGTAAAGCCACTTAAGCACAATTTGTGTATTTAACAATGCAAGGATGGGCCGGAGTAACCTTAAAATTCTGACCTCAGGTGACTTCTCCCATGTCATTCAAATCAAAGACAAATTGAGACACAATATCTGAGAATCCTGATTCCCAGACTAGAGCCACTAGTTCATGCTGCTTCTCATCAGAGCAATGTCACCATGAGACTTTTGTTCAGCTGAGAAAACAGAAGTGACAGCAGCTCTTTGTTGTGATTGGCCCCTAAGCTTCCCTTGTCACACCATAATTAGTTAGCTGGATTGTTTTATTGCAATTGGGGTATTTCATCTGCAAGTGGATTTGGATGGCCAATTCAAATACAAGTCTCAAAAGCAGACAATACTACAACATTACAAGCCCTAAAAATGAGATGTTTCTCTTCTCTAGGTGGCTCATCCATTTTGCCTGCTTTCCACTATGGTCTTAGGAGAAGTTTTTACTTTTGCTTTGAAGACTCAAATGAGTTGGAGCTTTTTTGTAAGCACAAGAGTCAAGGACAGTATCTGTCCCAAAGAGCTGACTACCTAAAACAGGCAACAGGTATGAAAAAAACCCCATACTAATACTAGCTCCCCCTCCTTATAAATCAGGAAATGAACCATGAGATGCAATGCCTGATACCATTTCAGCTGAATCAGAACTCACAGCACTGGGCAATGACTCAACCAGAAGACCACCCTTCCTCTGAGCACCCTTCCTCTAGCTGGAGGTCTGAACGCGAGCAGTCTGGCAAAAGAGGGATTATACGGTTCACATAGCTGAAGGTTTCTGGATACCCTGAGGCTTTGCCACAACCTACCTCCCCTCCACCCCTGGGCACAGGATCTTTGTCAAAGCAGCTGAAGATAAATGCTCAAGTCTGGTATTGTTCCCAGTGGCCCATCTACAAGCTTTGGTGCTAATTTCCTGGTAGGTGCCTCTCTTTCAAACTGGAATCCAATTTACAAAGCCTTTAATTTTAAACTTTCTCATCTCTGGCTTAATAAAACTAAATGACAGGTAATGGTCCCAGAAGCCAGGAACTATTAGATCTTTCTCAACACTAATAAGGGCTGATCAGATGCTTGTGCGCTCCTTTTCCAGCTCATGGAAGCCCAGCTCCCCAAGGACTCTGCAACTGGGGGAGAAACAGGAAACCAACCCTCTCACAGGCAAGGGAAGAAAGAGAAAAAAAAAAGGAAAAGGCCATGTCAACGTGAACACTTAAAACTGAAAATGGGTAGCAGGATCACTGCGGATAATGCCTGCTCTCTTCCTGGAGTTCATTTGGGGCCCACGTGCTCGCTCCATTTCCCCAACAGGGCACTGGGGGCTCTCAGAGGCGCTACAGGCATCGTGGCTACACAGAGGCATGTAGCAAACCGGCTCTGATTTCTGCCCAAAGGCATCAGTGTCATACCGGTCGGGATGTCAGCTTGGGAGAATGTCAAGGCAGCAGTCACGGTGTGCTGTCACAAAGAGAAATAGATATCATTTCAAACACACAGCTCTGGAGAGAGGAGGGAGAGGCAGAAAAGAGAATCCCATAATGCACTTTTTTGGGGGGAGAGAGAGACAAGGAAGCTTAACTCTGCTTTGGCCATAGTAGAGGAGGCAGAAACAGAGGATGCTCCAGATCTTTACAGCCAGTATGTCACAAGGCTGGGAAGGGCAGGTGGGAACTTCAAAATGGACCCAATTCTCATGTCTTCTATTAATTTTTGGTTAGAAAAAAGTATCCAGAATGGGCCTCCTAGGCCTATTTCCTGATTTAAGAAGTTCCTTGGCCAATAAGAAGCTTTAGTCTTCACCTCTAGCACAAAGGATGACAGCGGTGTGGTCACAATGAACAGGGCTCCAGTGGTCCTCCTCGCTTCAGTGATAAAACAGGCTTAAACCCCAACCTCAATCCTACCCCAACTGTCTTGGTAAAAAACAGGCCTTACAGTCTTCACATCCTAGGCCTAAGGCCGCCCTGGCTTGCATACACTGCAGCACACCCTTTCCCAGAGAAGGGTGGCTGTTATACTCACATTTCCCCCATTAGAGAAAACCAGCGAGGTTACCTAGGCATTATTTGGAGACACCAGGTAACAGAAAGCAACCGTGGCACGGTCAGTGCTGGAAAACACAGCATCAGACTTCTTTTCCGCTACAAGACTGTGCTGGGGCAGCTACTCGCTCTTTTCTTTGCTTTTTGTCAGTATTGACTGGAGCTTGCTTTGGCTTCACTGCTCTTGGGGATGGTATCAGATCTTCTGCTACTTCTCTTCCCCAGACCACGCTTCTTTCACGCTGATTTTCTATCCTTCCACGGGTGCAAGGGCATTTGCCATCCAATGCACCCAGTTGGAGGGGAAAATTTCTTTGCTGGAGGGGAAAAAGAGAGAGTGCCTTTCCCATGGCTAAGAAGAGAACTGAAGGGAGAAGTGATCCACTGTAAAAGCAAGGAGTGCAGGCTTCCCATTTACATCAGCATCCCTCAGACCTGCTAATATCACTACCCAGCAAGGAAAACAAGGCCCACAGGAAGACAGCAGAGAGGTGGTGACAGTCCCTGGGAGGAACTTCAGGCCAACCCTTTTAGCTAGGACAGAAGAAGACATGAACACAGGAGGTACACTTGGGGTTTAATGCAAATCAGGGCTATGGATTACATCTGATGGGTGCTGTCATGTATTCTCTTTAGGTTTTGGGGTGGTAGTAAACCCCATTACAAGTGGCAGCTGCCATTCCTACAGGCTTGAACAGGCAAAATTTCATGAGATACCGGCCAAGAGTTCTGCTCACCACAAACAGTATCACAGTATTCCCAATATCATCTGAGTTTAGGTAATCGTGTTTTCAAAGCAAGAAACACTTCTGAAGCAAGACCTTTCAGTGTCACAAAACACCATCCAAAAGCACATGTATTTTAAGAGAAGGGCAGAGGATGGAGTTAATTTTTGAGAGGAACACGACATTTTAAAGACCTGATTATTCCTCCTTCCCTGTGTATCATTTGCTTTCTGCCCATGTGCACAAAGGGAACAGCACCGAGGAGTCTCAGGCTTCATCTCTGAAGCCATCCTAGTGGGAAGGCTTGAAGACGACACAGCGAGCTTATCTTATTGCCTCCACCACTGATGTCTGTGTAGTGTTTGTGATATACAAAGCCTGTATCACTGGAGCCTGTTGCAATATAATTAATGTGATAGGAAATCTTGTACTGGAGCGCTGCCAGGATTTTCATCACACTCAAGCCTCACTCACAAACCACTGGGTTTTCCATTCCTCCCTCAGCCACCCACCTTATTTGTCTTTGCTTCCCAATTCCTCTGAAGCACCTTTTAAAGCCTATTGACATGATTGTTAGCTATAGTAGCATGCACGATCTGTGAAGGACTCTCTCTCTGGAGTAAATCCCTCGCCTGCTGGCTTGTCTCTAGCCTAAATCAAGGCTCTCTTATCCTTGCATATGACACTAGCTCATATAGCCTTGAAACCTCTCACTTCCCTATTCCCTTCAGACGTTTTCATACTTAAAGTGGTTCCTCCTTCCTCACCCCTGTCCTTTTCCTCCCAGGTTTGGCTTTCCACATGAAATTCTTTCAGCTTTTGTGAACAGCAAGAAATCTCCCCAGACCCTGCATTATTCTGGTTACCCTATACTTTGCCCTGTACTCTGGATCTTTCTCTGATAATAAGGTGCATACACTGTACATTACAGCTGTAGAAAGAAGGGGGATTTATACATATGGCCTCTTCTACGTGTAAGACACAGGCCTGGATCCTCTCCCAACATCTGCTCTTAGTCTGGACAAAGGGAATGAAAGACGTTACAAGGTTTGTAGCCTGTGTAAGAAAGATCTCATGAAGAATTGCAATAGCATACTCCTAACCTAAGGGAAATAGGTAAGGACAGCCTCTTGGAACGAGGCGTAGCCTTGACAGGGATGCATCAACTTGCAACAACAGCTTTTGCACTGCTAGTGCTTTTTTTTTTTTTACTAGTAAATAGCAAATCACACTTGTATTCCTTCTTACAACACCGCAGGGTTGGACAGACGAAAGTATCTGTAGCCCGTAACAGGCAGGATTAGTAGAGGCCTGCCACGTCTACACAATCAACGGACAGCAGAGTGAAGAAGAGAAGCTGGTGTCTTCGTGTCTGGGGTTACACATCTGTTTATCTGAATATTTTCTTATTCTTTTGGGAAAATGTGAACTACCGCTTTTGCGTTATTTCTACGTTCTTGTCACCAAAGGGTTACACCAAGCTGTCATCCCAAGCAGGGTGCTGGTTCACTTAATCCAAAATCTGTGTCTATAGGGAAATGTATGCAAACCCTTGGTGATCGTGCTGGTTTAACCTGGCTCTGAAGCAACCCAACCCCCTTCACTAACTATACTTCCCTGTCCCCAGGTTTAAAGAATTTCTGTTCCTTATGAGAACACAAACGTAACTGGGGATTTTCTTGCTGTTTATGTAAGGCCCATTAATAAGATAAATTCAAAATATTGTTGGGCTTTATATCCCTGGCTTGGGCATGATTATGTTTTACACTAGAACAAAGCACATGTTAAATTCCTTAAGTGTGTAACATAACTTGTTTCCCACAGGACAAGATGATAATGCAAGATCCACTATAAGGCTACAAGTTTCACAACATCAAGACCCCCAAAAAGCTTTGGATACCCAGCTCCCATGGGAATCCTGAATATAAGCCCTAATGCATCTCAGGTGTGGTGCCCAAAACCCCGGGTTACTCTAAATCTGTAACTGAAAGTTTGGATAACTGCCTAATTCTACGGGAGATTCACCTGTCTTTGGCATCCCTGGACATACCTTATTGTCCAGCCCATAGTTTTGTCCTCATGGGATTTCAATGATTCATACACTCTACTGGGATTTCAGCGTGTCGGAGCAGTATCTGTGGTTGGACCTGTATGAAGAATCCAAGCAAAAACCTCACAAATAGTACACCTGAGATGTATGAGGTGCACTGAAGTTCCTGGGTGGGAAAACTGAAGCTCTCACTCTGCAATATGACTACGCAGGAACAAAATCAAGGACAGCAGGACTTCTTTCACAAATACTACAGAATGTTAAAATGATCATTTCTCAGCCAACCTTCAAGCTAGGTATTTCACCTGTTATAGAAAACAGCAGCCAAAAAAAGGTGTTTCTGTCTTGAATGGAGAAGAGTTGAGCTGCTGTCTTGATTCTGCCACCACCTCTTTGACCCAGGGCAAATTGTTCAGTTCCCAGGCCTCAGCTCCCCATCTGCAGAATGGACACAGGAGCTACAAGTCCCTCTCTCCCCCTCAACTCACCATTCATTGTCTTGTTTATTCAAGCATTTCACAGAATGAACTAGTTAAGGCCTAGTGCAATGACTTCGTTTGGGGTCTTACAGGAGTTGCAAATAATAAGAGAGAAACTGTTTGTCCCAACTAGGTGAGAACAAAAGATGAGATGTTGTAATCTGGAGAGTACAGAATAATACTCACCTGTGTGCCGTGGCCCATCTGCCTTCAAGAGAGCTGTGCAGCATACGCACGATGCAGCTGGATTCTGGGTTGAGGGGCACCGCCCTGAGAAGAAGAGCTTTGCAGTGAATATTAGCAGCAGAATCTCACTGGTTGTTATAAGGTGTGATCTCCTCTTAGACTATTATTTTATTAAGGAAAAGCACATTTCTTAGAAATCCCCCTCGCTGTTCCTGTGACTTTCCTTCTTGAGTTCCCAGGACTGTTTAGTAAGGTATAGCCTTCAAAGGAGCAGAAGCATGACCAGATGGTCTAGCAAAACAGAGCTTGTAAAAACCAAATTCTCCACAAGCAGAAAACTTGGGATGCGTATGTGTCCCCTCGAAACAACTCTAAATGTGGATTTTGAGGTCCAGTGTTTAAGGAAAGGCTGAGGGCCTGGATTGCTTTCTAAGTGATATCTACCCAGTCACATATATGACAGACACTTACCCTTTTCATTGCCTGTTGTCTTTTCAAACCACACAACAGTGTCATTGTTCAGATGGCAACTTCACAGCAAAAGGCGATCGTCACTTCCCTCAGCTGGAATTGGCTGCAGTTCAGATTTCAAAGCCCAGAGCAAGGTTTTTCACTGAAGCTTTTCTTCTGGGAGCACGCTGACAAGCCGAATGGCTTACCCTCAAATGTGCCAGGCTGTAATAAAATCACCAGTCACCCAGGATCTTCTCCAGACCAGGCAAAGGTACTGCAAGGGCAGGGAAAACAGATGCCCTGCAAATACCAGAAATCATGTGGTGTTTACTAGGAGTCTCAGCCTTGTTCCTGCCACTCAGCTGGACCAGCTCCAGGCGTTCAGGGTTCACACTGGACTGACTCCAGATTAGATGACAATGTAGTAATTTCTGTGCGTCTCCATGCTTTGGTTTTAAAACCCACAATTAAAAGGATACAGGGACACAGTAATTTCCTTGCTGAATCAGACCTGTGGGCCCGTTAACGCAGGCTCCTATTCATTACGCTCGTGAGTGGAAAGTTGACGACACAGTTCTCTCTGCTCTGGTATTTGGGAAATTGCTGCTTTAAGAAGGATGACAAAGGAAACCTGAATAGTCAGGAGTAAAGAAAAAAGAAAACAAACCTTGCTGAGAGAAACAGGGAGCTCCTTCTGCAATACTACCAGAATATCTGTAAACCATGCACGGCTCAGGCTGTGTGTGTAACACCACTGTTGGGATGAGGAAAAGAATGGAAGTTCCATTCGGTACATAATTTCATACTTTCATTCATTAATCACTTATGTTTTGCTTTGGAAAAGAACTCCAAAAATCTCAATATTCCTCCCACAATTTCATTCTGGACCCACCGAAATATGTTGGAATTGTCTTCTACACAACTAAACACTACTAGAAAAACAAGCAAAAAGTCATTTGGAAAGTAAAAGAATATCTAAAAAAACTTATGGCTTCAACTAGGTCAGGTTCTTCTATTATTCCTCTGAAGACAAAACAGAGCCAAATCACTGTGATTTCCTCAACCATTTCAGTTTTGCCAAAATGACATTTTCCAATGAGAACCAGACTATCGAAGTATTTCTGACCAACTCCACGCAGAATAGTTCCTAGAGAGGATCTATGCGAACTGTGATAACTACGACAAGTTTTTAAAAGAATTATGTTTCTGTGAGGGAATTCAATTCTTGGACACGGAGTGTAAGGCCATGTGATTCCTACCATTCTGTTTTCACCTTCAGATTTCAAGATGTTGGCTAAGGACAACTACTATTTTACTGTCAACCAAGAGACAGCTTATTACAAAGGAAATACATGTATCAAACAGCATCTGCCATGAAACTTTATTTTTATTCTGTCTTGTTTTCTCTTGAAAAGTCATTAGACTGAAAGTAAATGTATCCTTAGTTCAGCAGCACAAAGATGACAAAACATAATGGATATTTATCCTGTCTAGATGCCATTTAAACTTCTATAAATGTGAGCAGAAACGATTCTTACCAACTCAGGAGAATCCTTTTTTGGGAAGATTTTCAGTGCTAACAGCTTTTGCTTACACAAAAAATACTGTGCAGAAGTGCTTTCTCAAGGCATCACGATAACCCAGCTGCCAATGCCAACCAGTCTGAGGAATCTGAGAAGGGAATGAACAAACATGTAATTGTTCGTGCTAGACGGTGAGCTCTGGGACAGTCTGAAAAGTGGTGCTGTGCAGCTGCCCTGCCTTAGCAGGAGCTTATCCACAGAACGCTTCTTCCACAGCTATTTCCTACCAGTGGCAAGCTATTCCTGGCCTACAGCAGCAGCGAATTGCTTCCTCCCTTCGTGTCCCTGCACCAGCTCGGCTTCTCAGCCAGAAAGCAGAGGTGCGAGGCTACCTTCTGTCAATCTTCCCCCTTCTCCCACCCAGAAGCTCTTTGTGAGCATTCCCACCTGCCCCTCCGCGCTCGGGCAGAAGGGTGAGATAATACACGTAGGAGTACCCTTGTTATTCCAACTCCCCAGAAAAGGTGCTTTGCTTGACTCCGGCTGGTTGGTCCTGGAGTACAGGGAGACATTAACACATACAAGTATAATTGCCACCTCCTCCAACACATTCATTTTCCAATTTTCCCAGTCCTTGTAATCCTCTTCAAACATTCAGTTTTGGTCCCAGTTATCAGTCGGCCGCGGTACTGTCAGCTCTTTACCTGAACCAACTCAGCGGGTCTGTTCCTAGGAATTACCTCGCCGCAGCAAGTTCACCTGAACGGCACGTTCCTCGGCAGACCGGCAATGGCTTTCATACGTGACTGAAGGCCAGAAAGGTCCTTATCTCCACACTTCAAAGAGCCTTCTCCCATTTGACAAGTTGGTGTCTCGCCCTGGATGATGTAAAAATCTTACTCTCAGCAGTTTCAAGCCTTTTGATCTTCACAAAAGCCAGGTCACAGAACATATTATACTGTATGTCTTGAGGAATGCCATAAACCCGGAGCCATTGCCACGGCAGGGCTCACTGCCTCTAATCTCGCAGTATTTACAAGCTCATATTTTCTTTGAATGGACAAAATCTACCTTAAAATCTTGTATTAAAATAAGAAATGTCATTACCAGTGCTCACAATTTACTTTAGTAAAAGAGGAATAAAACCTGTAATCTACTAATATTTCTCCCACCAATACAAGTTTTAAGTCATTTGCATTTATGTCTTATCTAGTAACAAAAGCAGATGAGGGAATTTCCACCCAATTTCATTCTCTGGGCAGTGCTGCAGATGCTGGTACCACAAACATCACATTGCAAACATTGCAGGGGAGTTATTTTACTCTAAATAAGGATAATGCCTAATTCAGTGCCTTTAAAATAAATGCATGAATCCACTTTCTTTTAGTAACATTTTGTAAGGCTGTTAAAAAATGCAGGACATAAGTTCACTGATGACTTAAGAAACTTATATTAAGAAAATTCTTATATTTAAGAAACTCAAAAGATCAAAAGCAGAATAAGAAGAATTTATTTCTACACACTATTACTGCATCTTCTTTTATCTGTCTATGTGTCAGTAGTTCTGAAAGTGCTTTTCATCACCTTGTTATCTCAGGGCCTGATCTCCATCCATCGCACTGAACACCCATGAGGTGCCGAGGGCTCTCCCAACTTCACTGGTGACATTTCAAGCCAGAAGAGCTCATCAGCCCTGAACCGACTCCATCCTTGACAGGTCTGGCCACAGCCATGCATACTGTCGGTAGCAATCACCAAACACACCTTCCTGCATTGTCTAAAGTAAGTCAAGACACAGAAAGAGCGGTAACATACCCTGAACTGAAGACATTCCTGAGCTGAAGAATTCACATGGCACACTGAAGGAATGGGCCACAGGTATAAAATCAGGCTTACAAGATCTCCAAGAAGAAATGGGTCTGTCACCAAGGTAGTATTTCCACTCATTCTAGAAGAACAAAAAATAAGCTCTTTTTCTTCCCTAGCTTTGTTATCAGTGTATTCCAGCACAGACAGAATAAGGACAAAAATTGTTTATGTAGCTCTATTTTGTGATGGGGGAAAGCAAGCGAATACCCCTCCTTTTCTGGACCTGCTACCCATGCAAGATGTGCTGACAGTTGAGCCTTGCTGTGTCTGTTAGAAGAGGAAGATGAAGCTACCCCTCCCTCCCCTCCCCAAGAAAAGAACAGGGAATCACTCGTGGCATTTTTACTACTTAAGTTAAGCACAACACAGATCTTCCTTTTGCAAACTATGTCATGGAGTGAATTCCGTCCTTCCCACTCAATCAATACTCGTACGGAGACAGAGGAGCTGATTAGTTTATGGTGATGCTTTACATTTCATGGAGTATTCTCCATCCCTCATCCACCAAAGTGACAACGAGCAAATCCAACCCACGTCATGGGGGAAAAGATGATGAATGTAGAGGGAATCTATTGGAATTATTTTGCATTACAAAGTAAGGGAGAAATGTTTCCAGTATCATTAAATTTCTCATTTGTCCAGTGCATTTGTCCAGATCATAAGTATCACATCAGGGAAAAAAAACAACAACAAAGAATCAAAACAAAATCAAACAGGAAGGGAGGAAAGGAAGACTGCTAAAATTAACACTACCTAAGAATTAAGACTACTCAACATGTCAAGTTTGACACCTTCCTTTTCTTTTCCTTCCAAGGGTAGGTTAAGGCAAGTGATGAAATTTTATACACAGTGCAAAGACAGACAGGGAAGGGAAATAAAAAATATCAAATGAAAGAAAAAAAACCACAGGGCCTATGCGATGATGATAGAAAAAAAGGTAAAGAGGGTATTCCCCCCTGCTGTCAGAGACATGAAGACACCTGGTACAATCCTCGTTGCGAAAGGCTCAGATCCGTATCATCAGGAGACAGCTCTCCAGGTTTGAGGCCTAATTTATGATTTCAGATTGCCAGCTGTGACATAATTCACTGGGCAGCAAGACTGAGGTCAATATACGCTTAAGTAAAAAGGTTTTTCGTAAGCCTGTGGGGTCAATCAGGAAAAGCTGTCGTTACTGGATGGGAGGGAAGACGGGGAGAACGGATGGGCTGGCAGGGCGGGGAGAAATGACCGAACAGTCAATTCCCGTTAAGTAACCAAGACCATTTCATAGCTAAACAGCAGTCCAGCAGCAACGCACGTCCTGGAGCACCTGAGCCTTACGTATAACAGAAGATGACTGCTCTGTGTTGCCAGTCCCTGCTTCCTCAGAAAACTGTGTCTCAGGCAGCTCTTGTTCAAGTTGCCAAGATGAGATCTTGGTCATTAAAGACAGACTTGGGAGACTGAACTTGAGTCACTGCTCTTCTGTCTCATCACCCCGAAGCAGCTGAACCCTTGGCTTAACCAAAGAAAACATCAACAGGGCACGGAATACAGAGGAAAACTTTTCTGTCTCATCACCCCGAAGCAGCTGAACCCTTGGCTTAACCGAAGAAAATATCAACAGAAACAGGGCACGGAATACAGAGGAAAAAGTGCCCTGGCTGAGCAAGGAGGTGGGAAAGGCTGACAAGGTTGAGTAGTTTCAATAGCTTTTACTACTTATGTGGAAATACAGAAAGGCGAGACGAGTTGAGAAACAAAGATAATGCAGCCCAGTGTTCATGGCATGACAAACAGAGGAAGTAAGTGTGTACAGAAATCCATCTTCTTGTAGACTGCCTACAGGCAGGCCTGGTAGCTGGAATACAGGCTCTTGGGAAGATCTAGCTGGCTGCCTGCACAAAAAAGCCTGGGAAGCTGTTCTCCAGCCAAGCAGACTTAGAAAGCAGTGTTGCTCACCACGATTGTACCAGGGCTGTTCCAGAGAGCATGGATGCGGCCATCCAGTCCAGCTTGGTTTGGCACAAGTAGGTGGCTGCATAAACAGTGGTCAGAATGAGATCCAAAAACAAGACCATTGCTGCCGCAAGTGAGATGGCATGACACAAGAGACAGGCTGCCACGGGCAACAGGCAGGGCCTAACAAATTTAAGTTTGCCTTCTAGGTCCAGGCCATGACTGCTGACAGGGCTGGTGAGTCCTAAGAAGGCACTAAAGAGGAAGCCCAGGTTTCACCCGTGAGCAGAAATGTGTATTACGACTTTTCAATTCTAATGCAAGACCTCACCCTGACTCACCACGTAAACTGGTTACTGTTCATACGCAGTTTCAAATTAACCTTCCCTCCAGCAAACTTCCCTATGTTGGCATTACCTTGTTTTTCTCCTTTGGCTGATTGAATCCATCTCTTTACAGTACAGAACTGGCTTTTTTTCCCCCATGCTTTGAGGATTGCTTGCTCCGTGCAGGACTTTGGCATGCTAAGAGCCTCCTCCAGAAAAGCCCTTGCTGCCCACATTCTCGGAGACTTCTGCAGCTGTTTCCTGAATCATAGAACAGAATCACAGAATCACTGGGTTGGAAAAGACCTCAGAGATCATCCAGTCCAACCGTATCTGTCCGCCACTAAACCATCTCTCTCAGCACCTCATCCACCCGTCTCTTAAACACATCCAGGGATGGTGACTCCACCAGCTCCCTGGGCAGCCTGTTCCAGTGCGTGATAACCCTTTCGGTGCAGAAATTCTTCCTTATGTCCAATCTAAACCTCCCCTGGCGCAGCTTGAGTCCATTCCCCCTCGTCCGATCATCTGTCATTAGGGAGAAGAGACCAACACTCACTTCTCCACAACCTCCTTTCAGGGAGTTGTAGGCAGTGATCAGGTCTCCTCTCAGCCTCCTCTTCTCAAGGCTAAACAAGCCCAGTTCCCTCAGTCCTGGGGTGCTCCTGTTTCTGTTCCAGGTAACTGGATCATTTCTGTAATAAATTAGTATGGAAGCAACACTTTCATAAAACCATTAGGCATATTAAAGAAAAATATCATAGCACATCCATCTCAGATGTAATCTCTCCTGAGAAACAGGTATGGGTTGTCAGGTCAGGCTTCTGAATTGAATAACTGAAATGTAAAGTAGCATTCGGGGGTTAGAAGCATTTGCTTTTGGCGTGGGACTCGGGAACCCAGCTCTTGCACACCCGTGGTTGAAGATGAGATGCACCTACCATCTCTGGGCTGAGCACTGCCATTACATACCATTTGTGCCAGACTTCAAGAACCTCAGCTGTGAGGTGCACACAAGATTCAAGTCTTTTCCTCATTATTATTGCAGAGGCCGTAAGTGGCGAAAGCAGCTCATGTTTTCTCCTGGTTTCTAACTTGCGGGAAAGCTCGTTATCAGTAGGGCATCCTTGAAACAGCAACCAAGAGCATTAACTTTTAATATTTAATGTATTCCTCAGGCTCTGGGAGAGCAATGTGAGAAATATCCCGTAAAAATCTATTAGTGTTAATAAAATACCACCCAACAGGTTGTCCATTATCAGCAATTAAAGTTTTCAAAGCAGGTCAGATAACTCCCAGGAATGATTTGTGTGGCCTTTACATCCGTTCTTCTCCTTCTTCCATTTTTTTTCTCTTTATTAAACTTTCTCAACTCTTTTTTTCCCCTCTTCCCTCCCACAGCACAGTCTGAGCCCTAACCAGTGAATTATAGCACTAATGAGGTGTTTATACTCTCTGCCCATCAATCACAGATGTGTGTGAGTGAAAGTGCCAGCCGACAGTCGGGAAGTGCTGCAGCCTTTGCTGCAGCCAAAGGAGTATTAGACTGTAGCTAGATAAATCCCCTGCTCTTCTCCTTTGCTGCTCCTAGCCTCACGGTAGGAGCAAATACACTCTGTCTGGTTTTCTACCTAGCACAAAAACGGGGACATCCTTGTAGCTCACGTATGTAACCTCTGTCCCTCATCTGTCTCCCTTTACCCCTTAACCACAGCAGTGTGCCCCTGGGAAGTGACAGCCCTCACAACTAAAGGAGCAGCTAACACAGGGTGCCATCAGGTAGGCAACAGCTGCCCTCCAGTCCTCTCATTTCAACGCTTTTTTCATACTTTCTTTGTTGACGTTTGGCTGTGAGTCCCCAGAACACAGATCATGCTGGTGGTGGCACCCTGAAGGACTAATGGCAAGACCCTAAGTAGAAATCAGTTAGTTTAATACTTATTTAGTTAAAAAAAAAAAACTAAAACAAAAACCAGACTTGGGTTTTTAATAGTGAGGCTTTGGCTTTCTCACTGGTAATGAATTCATTTTAAAGAAAATTAAAATGAAATCTAAATTAATAAATGCCCATGTTTACGGAGAACTCAAATACCTTCACACCTACACAAATGGAGTAATTAAATGAGGTCTCTGTGGCCTCAGTTTAGCATAAACCGGCAGACAGGAGGACAAATTCAGATGCGATGCTCACAAAGAACTCCCCAAGTTATGTTTACTGCAGCCTCCAGGTTCCCAGGAAGAAGACAAAGAGCTTGTGGCTGGCATCCCCAGCAGCCCTGAAGTCTCCTGCGTGATCTTCAGGAAAGGGGGTTACGAGCAAAGAGAAGGAGCTAAAGGGACTCAGCCAAGGCTAGAGGGACTAAAACCAGTTCTTCCCAGCAGCTGCTTCTGTCCGGGTTTAAGAGCAGGACTCTTGCAAGCTCAGGTCCTCACGAGAGCGGAGGAGACGAGGCACACACGCCTTTCTGTGCCCGTCACGTTGAGGCAGCCCAGAGCTCCTGCCCAAGGAGTTGTGGTTTTAACCTTACCTCAGCACATATTAGGGTGGAGCAAGCCATTTTTCCTCATCC
>NW_010224889.1:53746-64936 GCF_000690775.1 Eurypyga helias
TATATTATTCTTAAAGAAAATTATGTTTTCCTTTGAATGTGGTTGACCTCTGTGGTACTTTTTTGGAGCAGTATCCCCCCACCCTTGGTTTTTACAAAAATAGCTCCCAGTCATCCCATCTTCCCCTCATTCCCACCATATTTACCTCGTCTACTCCTCACAGGATCCTGTCAATCTCCTTCTCTTTTCTAGTTTATGCTCTGTTCATGCAAACAAAGCTCCCCTTGTATCCTGCTCCCTCCCCACGCCCTCAGGTGCAGACCCTCCAGTGCAGTTCTCCCCATTGCTCCGTGGCTGCTCACCCAGTGTTGCACTGCCCCTGGGGACAATGGCAGCTTGGGGGCTTCGTGTGGGACAGGGGATTTCCTGTCTTTCCTCAGGTTCATGCCTAGGGCAGAGATTTTTAACTCTTACCAATCCGTAACCCCGCACCATTTTTCTAAGGAAGCTACAGGTCCTTGTGCAGCCAATTCACATCTCCTGACAAAAATCACACTCTCCTTAGTTACTTTTCTTGAATCACTTCCCAGTTATCCATGGATCCCTTCAGTCTGCTGGTAGAAAAACTTGATCAAGTTTTCCTGTGGAAATAAAAGCCTTTTGTCAGCCCAACTACTGGGTCAGATCCCCCTGACGGGAACCTGCCACAGGCTCTGGAGGGCCATCTCCAGTGCAGTTGGGGTTAGCTCGCCTTCTGGCAACATCGATGAGTAACATCACAGCATCACCCTGGGGCCACACTGCTTTTGGTACTCATGGAAATGCATCTGAAGGTAGCTTGGGTGCCTCACCCTCCCACTCTGTCTGCTGGATCTGAATTTCTTGGTAGGGAGGAGGGGTGAGAAGGGGAGAGAGGGAGACAAACAGACACTGGGTTTTGTGGTAAGGGGTGGGGAGGGGGGACTTGGCAGCTCTTTGTAGCACAGTAGGAAGTCTTAATACTTGGAGCCAGTTGACTAACCTCACTGGTGACCTTGCATCGTAGGCGCCAGTGCTCTCGCAGAAGGGAAAAAAAAACAGGAGTGAAAGAAACAGAAGCCGAGAGAAAATGGCACAAACAATCACTGCAGCATAGGGATGAAAGGGACATCATGCTCCAGTTTTTAGGTATCCATAAACAAGGAGGACAGAAAACTCACTTCCCTGACGCACCTCATAGATCTGATTTCCGTTCTTAAAAGTTCCTACTTATACACCAAAACAAGTGGTTGGATTTTCTCAAGAACTTGGCGTGTTGAGAAAATGTGGCTTAGAGTGTCCCAAGGGGACATGTAAATCATGGGGTAGGTGTGTTGTGCAGTCTCAGTCCTGAATCATTCAGACTGGTGACATGGCCAGAGCGAGCTACAGCTCCCTGACTCACATGCCCAGGATTCCTTCCTCTGGAAACCAGAGCGTGGGAGGGGAGAAAACAGACATGGTGCACGGCCACATCTCACATCTGGGAAGAGAGGAGACGGTCCTTGACACAAGAGCTGGGAAACACTGAATATCCCACAGTTTAGCTAAAGCCCCAGGGAGCTACTGGGAGAGACGTTCCCCTAAGAACTCAAGTTCTTATGAATCTTGTCCTCTTATGACATCCCAGGCAACAACAGGATGGAGAGAACAGGGGTGCCTTACTTCACCATGTCCATGAATGAGGCAATCTCTTTTGCATACACTTCACATATTCTTTTTGTTGCTAGAACTGAGCACTCAAAATGTAAGTTGTCACCAAAATATTTTAAATACCTCTTGTCCCCCTTTGTCCTGAGCAATTATATTTATATGAAGAGTTTAGCAGAGCCTAGCAAGTCATTCCCGTCCACCACAGCAATGCAGCCATCTCTAAGGAGGAATAAAGTAACCTCCTAACACCACAGCAACTTCTGCAGTGGAAAAATGCTCACAAGTGCTGGTGATGCCCATGAATGTTCTGAGAGAAGCACATGTGTGAGAGCCAGCTCACAAGATCCCTGGGTGAATCTTCACTGCCCCAGTTACCCACCCCACCTGTCTGCCAGGGCACCCTACCTTGTAGCAGGGTCAGCGGAGAAGAACGTGCCTCCATGCCTGGGAAAGAGGTGGGAGAGCGTGGGCAACACAGCAGTTTATGGGTAGGAATTCCATGTTTAGGACAATGCTAGGAGTCAGCTGAAAGTCATTAAGTTTGGTCACTTGAGCGCTTTTGAAATCCATGCCCCAGACATGAGTCTGAGTCAGCCCGGCTGCAGAATGACTCATGTGGCCAACACGTAGGGATCATACATGCACAAGGACCCACACAACAGAACCAGCTGTGTAAGGTGCCAAACAACAAAAAAAGTCTAATTACGGGCACCCTTAAATATGTCACACACGACACTGGCACTGTTACATTTCACATCGTTTCTCCTTGCACTGTGGCCAGGATGGCAAAGCATGTACCCTCCAAAGTCAACAAAGGCTTTTTGGACGATGCCCAAGAACCCATACGTTGGGCTTACTCCAGCAAACCCAGGGAGAAATGACCAGATCACAGCCAAAGGTTGTGTTGCCACAACAGTGGGTAAGCATGGAGCCAGCCCGGGTAAGCTGGAGCGAAAGACATTGATTTCATACTGCCAATACAGCCTCTGTGAGACCCGACGAATTTCCTCTGCCTGTTGGATTAGGCTACATAGGGAAATGAGAGCCAGAATGGGAGCAGGGAGGAGAGAATGAAGGGGAAATCACGCCCCATAATTTTAAGCCTCTAAAAGGTAGGGATTCAGTCCAAGCTAATTGCTGAAGTTCATTTTATATTCAGTGGAGACAGAAACTCCTTGCCAGAATGGAATTTCTCTCAGATTAGGTGGGATACGTGTCCCTCCTTACCGTTCTCTGTTAACAAGAAAGGAAACATAGGCAGTTCATTCTTGATACTTTCCTTAAGATGACTAAAACTGGGTGAGCTGAGTCCTACCCTAAATGTGGCTCCAGGTGAGTGCGACCTGCGAGCAACAGAGCCAGGAGTGCAGCTTCACTCCCTCACGCCCTGACACACAGTCTCCTGCTTCCCCACCTTTGCTCACGTTGATCATCACGCCAGCCCTTGAGAAAGGAAGGCAACTCCTGACACGAGGATGCCAGAACACGACAAATGCTAATTCGCAGGAGTATAGGCAGGAATTTTGGGAACACAGGGATGAGAGATGCTTGGCAACACAGTTACTTCGAACAGCTCATGCCAGTCACAAGAGATGAGAATAGTTTCTCTCTAAACTGCCTATTTGTCATATTTCTAAGCTGGATGAATTAGTGGGCCCTGGCATTTCTCCCAGGGCAGCCGAGCTTTCTTCCCAGCTTCCTCTCACTAATGGGCGCAAGAGCTCCAGCACACGAACCCTTTCTTTCCTTCACCTTCATTTGCTCTCTGCTCCCCCAGCACACACCGACCTGCGCTGAGCAGAGCTCAGCCATCCCGTGATGGAAAACGAAGGCAGCTGCCAACACGCAGGGCTGCTGTCAATTCCTGAGTGCAAAGGAGGTGCAATTCACCTCCTCTGTGCCAGGTTACACCGACTCTGCTATCCGTGACATCCCTGGCCTCGCTCAACAGCTTCAAGCAAACTGCACAGACTTGCACTGATACAATTAGTCTGCCTCAGTCCTGGAAAAGGAGAACCCATGAAAAGCTACGCTGAATCCAGCCTCTTCCAAATGCTCACAGTTTCTTTCTTTCCCTCCTCCCACCATTTTTATTTCTGTAATTATTTCTTCCCCCTCTTTTTTCCTCTTTTCCCCCATTAATATGGGAAAAAACACAAGAAAGAAAACAGGCAGCCAAAAGCTCATTAACATACTTGACCTTTTTGAAGAAAATTAATTCCAAATTCGCACATACCGGCTGTGCTGCTTGGTTTTGTCAAAACGGTGGCATCATTAGAGAGGAGAAGAGATGGCTCAAGGGGACGGGGTGTCTGCCACCTCAATGGAACTTGCACCGAGTTACTGAGTGCTGGCACAAATAAAGCAATGACATGGGCCATTCTGTCAGCTTTTCACATGAAATTAATCTTCGTTTCGTTGGCTGTGTAAATTTTTATCACCATGGAGTGGGGGGTGATGAATATACCAAAGCATCCTGACAGCTATGGCCTGAAAACTCGAGATTGTCTCAGCATCTTAACCGCAGTGGTGCTGGAACAATTCTCCTTCCCTGACGCTCTCCCCGTGTGTGTGCACGCGTGCGTGTGCGGGTGTGCGTTTCTCTCTGGACGTGCGAGCGATTCGCTGACACTCTCTTTCGACTCGAATGTGCTGTGGCCTGGGAAATGCTTGGGGTTTGGATTTCCTGGCTCGAGGGCAATGGCAAACAAATTACTGCTTCTCTTTCACTCTCTGAGTCCCAATCCAAAAGCCAGGTTGGATCCCGGCATGCTTTGCTGGGGCTGGCAGGATTTCCTGACTGACGATCACACACAGCAGCTCTGACTTCTCCTTCGGCTCTGTAGCTTGTTGTTGCTGTTGTTTTTAAGGTGTATGTCATGTTGCAGTCCAGGTAGGGACGTGACATTGTCTGCTGCTAGCAAGGATGTGAGAATAACACACACCTCTGCAGCGCCGCACGCACGTTCCCTCCTCCCCAGACAGCTCGGAAACACGCACGCTTCCACAAACAGAGGCCCCAACACAAACACGCACCCAGACTCAGCCCTCCCAGCTCTACGCCCACGCCAACGCCCAGGATCAGCATAACCCACCCTCGCTGTACATGGATCCACACGCACACACATACCAACATCCCAGCATGTTTACGCTGTGCCTTATCTGAGACAGGTGAGAGACTCAAGCCTTTAAGTCCCTAGAGAGCAGCAATACAAATTTCATAAAGCAGCTTGTCTCTAAAGCAGTCTGATTGATAACGGCCAGAAACAAAACCACGGAGGGTTGGCTGAGATGAGTGACCAGGCCTCTGGCACCGTCACACATGCTGCGCTTGGCATCACTTGCTCGTCAAGGGCATCAACTGCTCTTTTCAGCGCAGCACAGAGCTAGGCCAAACACAGTCACGCCCCTGCTCCCAAGCTGTCAGCCAGAGGCAGTATGCTCAGTAGGAATTGTGTTGCTTACAATTTTGGCTGCACTGGAAAAACCAGGATTTGGACCCTGAATGTAATGCATGTCTCACTTCTCAAATTAGCCAGTGCCCTTTTTTCTCCCAAAGCACCCACTTGGGAAAGTTTGGACAAACTGTGCAATGACAGAGGCTAACACAGTCTGCAACCCCACCCATGAACATGTCCACAGGACCGGCTGAGTGGGAGGATGTACCCACCCAGTAAGAAATCCCTCCTACACATGCCCACATGAGCACACACAGAGATGGACATTCACCTGTGCGTATATTTGAAGATAGCTTCACAAATCATTGTTACTAAAGTCTTAAAACATACGTGGAAACATATAGTAGAGGTCAACTGCTATTTTTAGTTAAGATATTATCAATCTTAAGCTATTCCATCAAATTCTGCTCTTGAGCAAATCTATAATTAGGACCAGAGTCCAGACCCCGTGACACTGAGGCACAGGTAGCTAAAAAAAACGTATACAAACACATATCCCCACACATGCACGTCTGAAGGCTCTCCCAGGACACCGTTGCACGAACCTCTGGTTAACCACCAGTATCACATGCACTTCTACACACCGGTGGCCCTTGCACTGTGTGGAGTAAAAGAACAAAAGCCAATTCAGCCTGCTGTGCTTTCTTTATGCATGGCGACTGCCTTCCTCTGCTTCCTGTTTTTGGGACAAGTAAGAGCCTTAAACCTTTTGATCCCTCAGCAGCAGTGGAGCGTTCCTGGAGAAGTCATCTCCCGAGCGGGCTGACTTATGGACAGGGAAAAAAATCACAAGTAGTTGACGAAGAGGAGCGGCCAGGTTTGCAGCCACTGTCATGATCCCCATCTCCAAGCTACGAACTACAGGAGAAAGAATCCCCCCAAGAAACACCGCACCAAGAACTTCACCCTGCTCCAGATTTTCTCCTGGTTTGAAACAGAACTGACTGTGACAGCCACAAAGCCACATCCCTTAATGCCCACCCCGCAGGTGCTCTGATTTCAGCACAGCCAGTGTTCTCTGAATGACCGTCACACACAGAACAGAACCTGATGCTGGGTGTGTGTTTTTAGCCTAACGCTTTATTCACCAGAATATGGTATTACCCAGATTTGGCTTCTCCCACAGCATTTGCAGAATTTGGCAAACGCTTCTGACTGCAAAAAATGTGAAAAGGACACCAAGGTTTCCTCTAGATTTTTTCTGAAAATGACACCTTGCAGTTGTTTGTTCCATTTTCTCATTCACCTGAGCCACTCTGCTCAGGATTCCTCTCTGCTTAAAGCTGGCAACTGTGTGAACAGGGATTCTCCCAACTGGGGTCTGAAAATGAGCTGAAAAAAACCCCTTTCAGTGCATGTCTCGTGAGGCAGTAGGTAGGTAGGAGTCTCTACAGAGTCTGAAGCTCTTCCACACCTTAAGTACTGCAAGGTTTTAAACCTGTGATTTGTAGCTGATGTGGATGAATCACACAGAGCAACCTCTAAGTGCAGAGCTATTACCTACACCATGGTACTGCAGGGGCACTGGCACTAACAGGAGCACTGACAACATCATTTGTCCTTGGGCAGATCATCAAAGACTGTGGATGTCTGTCTCGTACACCTTCTGAAAGGTGAGATTGGATAGGGCAGTCATGGTTGTGACCAGCAGGGATACTAGCCACTGGAAAAGGAGGAAATTTCAAATGATTGAACCCTCCAAATATGGGGAAGGTAAAATGTTCATTGGATCATTAAGGCCAGAAAGAAGAGCAAAGAAGGTCACAAGCACAGAATGATAAAGATATGGATGGAAGAGACCTGGTAGGTCATCTGAGCCACACTGTTCTCCTAAGGCTGGACCAACTACTGCGATCTCCTGAAGAGGGTCATGGAACTGAGATCTCAGATGCACTAAATTTTAGCCCAGACTGGTAAGAAGCAAAGCTTAGCATTTGTTTTTCTTATTTACTATTTTGTTATCAGTACAATTCCAGCCAAGAGCATATGGATGCCCATCCGATAGGTACCTGGCAGCAAGGAAAGCTGACAGCATGCCGAGCCGTACCAACAGGAGCTCAGCCGGTAGATCCAGGGAAACAACTGTTCCTCTAGAAGTCCCTGGACCTCAACAGGTCATGTCCAGTTGTGGGTCCTTCCAAGGACATGGAAGATGCTGATAAACTTGAACAAATCCAACAGAGAGCCACCGAGATGGTCAGGGGGCTGAAGCACAAGACCTGTGAAGAGAAGCTGAGGGAAGTGAGTTGGTCCACCTTGTAAAATATTTAGGGGCCAACTAATAACATCCTTCTTGAGGACATTGCAGGCATCAGGAGACAGGTTCAGGCTCTTGGCTGAGGTGTGTGGCAGAGGAGCAAAAGACATAAATTGAAGGTCAAAAGAAAAGTCAAAACTGAAGTAGTGAAGGTTCTGTCTGGCTATCACATCTCTGACCCATAGGTTTTAAAACATCTGACTGGACAAAGCCCTGAGCAATCTTTTCTCAATTCAGTAATGAACCTCCTTGGACCAGGAGGTTGGACTAAACCTCAGGAGGTCTCATCATACCTGATTTATTCATTTCTCCTTCCAAATTCTGCAATGTCTTTGCAGGGTGCATAAGTGTGCCTGTATCCATGCATGCATGTTAGCAAGAGAGCGGGTGCACGTCTGCTGGTGGCAAAAACGTGCACAACATGTGCATGTGTAAGAGATCAGATTGGAGTTTGCACAAGTGTGATTGCGTGTGCTCAAATAGGAGAATTTCTGCTCTGTGTATGCATGTGTACAACAAAGGAAAAGTATTTGTGCATATGTAAGCAAGTGTATGTGTCTGTGTACTTACACATCAGTGAAACTGCTGCATGAGGGAACGTGTATGCGCACACACGTGAGCTCAGGAGAGGGAGAGTATGTTTCCAGCTGCATGGAGCTCCCAGAAAAGATCTCTAAGAAAAGCTGCACTAACAGAGCATCCTTCTCCCTCTTGCCAGCCCTTTGTGGCTTGTTGAAGTAATGTAGTTTTTGAGGGGGGAAGTCTTATATCTTGAGACAAACCACATACCTCCAGGGTGTGCATCCAGCCTGGAAGAGAGTGGAAGTGAGACAAGAGAACAGTCCAAGTCTCTCTGAGGTGTCATTGTGCACACACTGAATGCAATGACTCGGTCCCATCGGAAGCGATGGGGTGAGAAGAGAGAGCGAGCTTCCCTGAGAGGGCTTCAGAAATAGAAATAGGACAATCCAAACATGCTTCCACTTGAAGTCAATCTCCATGTACATTCCCAAAGCATCAGGAATCCTCTAATATGATCATAGTTGGAAAAGGTGTTCAAAACCATGCATATAGAGAGATGTGAGGTGCAGTACTGAAGCGTGGTGTCAGAACACACATGTAAAATCACACGTGTGGCATGAAGTGCTCTTAGCCTGACCATTCACCAAAGGATGTTCTGGTTAATCTCTGATGCTTCTTGCCAACCTGGGTAGGAGCCGAGAAGCGGCACTCCCAAATTCCACACGGATGAATCCCTGGGTAACCTGGGGGACCCTGGTCAGGCTGAGGTGAAGAAGTGAAACCGAGAGCAGGAAGGCACACTGTGGGAGGAGGGAGAAGCCCAGGGGATTGCAGTGTGTTCAACAGCACGCACCCCGATGGCAGTGTGCAACGCGCCGTAACACAAGAGGGAAAAATCCCATCCAAAACCTCCAGCTCCAGAAACCCTGTTTGTCAGAGAAATTTGCATTTCAGCTCCGACTTGACTGAGGCGGCTCCTGACCGAGGAGGTTTACCAGGCTGCTCCGGGAGCCACGCTGAAGGTCTGGGTTGTTGCTGTTCATCTGCTGGGTTATGACCAGCGAGCGATGTACGCAAGCCAGGGAGCTGCGCCCTGAGCTCATTTCATCTGATAGGATGGGTGAGGGGGAATTCCTAAGTAGGTGATCAGAATAAATGATTTACCAGGGTACTAAAAGATTCAGGCAGTTGTTTCTAAAGGATCTCAGAGCATCTAAAGCCTAAAGTGTTAAGGCACTTTTAGGTCTACCCCCAGGCTGTCAACCTTGCTCCAGCTTCTTGGAATAAATAATTGCCCCGCTTCTCATTAGGCAAAAAACTTGAAAACCTGTTTCGAAAGTTCCTTGCACACTCCCCCAGGGCAACAGGCATGTGATAAATATCTGCTTCTCAAGAATAGAGACAGAGCCATAAGAAGTACAACATTTCTAGTCCGTATTTTAAATTAAATTCCCTTTTGCAGTTACAGTAGAAAACAAATAGAAAAGAAAAAGACAAAGAAAACTTTTGAAAAGCCTTTTTCGGTATCAACTCAAACTCACTGTAATTCAATAGGGAGTTATTCACACTTCAGTCCTTCGTGGTACCACCTTCAACTCATGGCTGTTTCTTTGGTAATGTAGCTGTAACACCAAAGCCATCCAGCTTCCCTTAACGAGCACGAACCTTTGGGCTAATGGGAGCGTAACTAGGGCCATGCCACCACGTTAACATCAGTATGGACTGTTCCACCCTGAACCACTGTGAACAGTTTCCAACTCCGTAAGGGGTCCCACCAAGTCAGAAACACGATGCTCCTGAGAGGATTGTGAGAAAGTGGAACAAATTCAGTACGTCGGGATTTTAAATGCCACTTCTACATTTTAAGCCATTTAATGTTGGAGTGAAAATGGCTGTTTCTGACTGCAAAAAGGTTGTTATTTCATTCATAAAACTCTATGTAACCAGTCACTAGAGGGGGCCAGAAAGCCACCTTGTAACAACAGGGGCAGTAAAATCAATGTTAAGGACAAGGACTTGACTTTTACTCTCTGAGTAGTACACTGAGATGAGTAAGGCAGGCTCCAGTGCCTTTGCTTACAATGGGTGCCATTTACTCCATGATTCCATTTAAATGAATGGACATCTTCAAGAGGAAGAGTAGTAGCCCCATGAGTAAATGTGACACAATTTGGCCTTTAAATAGCACTACCCTTTTGATGACCTTCCACAATAATAAAATTAAGTCTAGAAAGACCTCCAGGGTAAAATCAAACTGAATTTGTCAAAACGTGTCAGAAAGAACACAGTGTGTAGCCAACCTAAGTTGGAAACATGTCTCCAAAGAGGAAAAAGTTGGAGGTCACGGAGGAAACACAAGAAGGACACAAGCCAAGTGAAGTCCGTGGTAGTGTGGTAGGCGTGCTATGCAGGGCATCTCATTGCTCCCTTAGGATCCAAGAAATGTTTCTGGTTGTGTGTTTTTTTTTTTTTCTTTTTGGTTTCACATTTGTACCAAAAGGCTTCAACCTGGCACGGGGTGTTGCCACAGCCAGTACAAACACACTAAGAATACAGCAACCTGAAGACTTGATAGGCCAAGCACGCAAAAGATGGGGGAGCACCGACAGCGCCAAGGGGAAGAGCAGCCCTGCCAGGAAAAGAGATTAGCTTTTTGAAAGCCACATTAGTGTTGATGGGAACTTGCCATGTAGATGCATTGTAGGATCCTGCCAGTGTCCAATTTAGTTCTGGTTGCAATGAAAGCATCTTTTCTATTAGCTCCACTGGGCACCACATCAGCATCACTGACAGTGTCTTCTGCCCACACTCAGCAGATTAGCATTAAACTACTTCTTTTTGATTACGGAATGCACAGCCCTGGGACTGCTGAAGAATGACCCCTTAAACCAGGTCTCTTGGCAAGCTGATGCCAAACCAGCAACTTTCTCAGATCATTTTCTTTGCTGACTGCTGCTAACAGCATGTATCTCAAAGAAAATGACTAACTGGAGACCCACAAACCCACTGACTGAGCTCTCTTTACATGCAGATGTCTCCAAGCACACTGGAGGGAAGGAGTGACATTCTGGGTACGCTGAAGTCCGTGAGGGTTTTTGTCATCAACTTTTAAGTTTTTCACCCTTTGGCCCATACAGGCAAGGGACAACCCTGGAGAACTTCTAAAGGCCTTCTGAAAGGTGACCAAGAAAGTCATACAAGTTTCCTATGAGGAACTCCATGAACAATGCTTAGGAATCCACAACTTGAAAAACTCTTCTCTGTTTAAAGACGGCTCTAAACTCTCTGCTGTAAAGACGTATCTTGTACTAGGAAGAGAAAGGCTTCCTGCTCTCCTGCTGA
>NW_010224889.1:64967-68143 GCF_000690775.1 Eurypyga helias
CCTTCAGTTTAGCCTTTCATTTGAATAATACCCATACTGCAAGGCTATGCCATAAAAGGGTCTGATTTAAGTTACGAAAAGCTGGCAGTGATGAGAAAGGTAAGATTTGCTTTTTAACTCTTTTCTCTTCAACTGTCATTAAAAATGATTCATGATAAAGCCAAAGTCGAAGCAACTACATGATTAGAACTGAGACCCACCATAAATTAAAAGGCTTTTCTTTCTGTTCTTACCTCGTTGTGCTGTCTCAGGTTACCAGAACAGAATAACGGCATGAATCCAGAGACAGCCAAGTCTGAGGACCAAAACTCCACTGCTACTTGCTTAAAAGGTAAGTGGTATCTCAAGAAACACATGTTGGTTGTGTAGCTTAAAACAATGGATCCTTGTAGAAGACCATAAACCTCTAGTTAAAAAAAAAAAAAGTTACATTGTAAAATGACATTTACCATAAGCAGCAGACTGTCAGGGCACTGATACCATGCGCTGCAATACTGCTCTGGGGCTGCTCAGCAGAGGAAATGAGAAAAAAAAGAGCTGAGCATTTCAAGCATTCACAGGGTTTTGAAAGAGGATGAACAGAGAACGCTTTTTCTCCTAATTTCTTTCCCAAAGAGAAAATTAATGAAGAGGGGAGGAGTAAAGGAGAAGAGATGGGAGAGAGAGAGATTTGAAAAGTGTCTTACTTTTTTCTTAAAATCAGAAGACATAGAGGATTTAGCTACAGTTTAGAAGATTTTATTTTTTGAAGAAAAAAACATCCAAAAAATCTGGGGCCTGAATGGAAACTTAAGATTTGGGAAGCAAAACCTTCTCATAACTATCACTTTAGCAAGAAGCAGTAAATAATGTTATAGTCCTGTTCCATTATGATAACTCCATCACAGCCCTGTGCTTATTCAAATGCCAACTGCAACCCACAACCACCAGGCATCTTCGATGATATTAAATAGGCAAATTTATTGTGCCCAAAAGAAGAGCTTCATTTGTAGTTCAAGAAACATTAGGCCCCATCAACACTAAAACACAAGATCCTACAAGGCCTTTCAAGAAGAGAGATGCAAGGCCACAACGGGCAAGAAGAATTGAGACAGTTCAGATAAGAAATCTCCTGTTTCTCTTGCCGATACCAAAACCAAACACAAACCTTAACTGTATGAAGTTCAGAACCATTTGGTTCAAGTATCCTCAGTTCTTTTTTCTACTTGAACTGGAAAATGCAAAAAAACACACTGTGCAGAAAAGACGTTTTTGCTTTACATCTATCTCTATGGAAGAGTCACAAGTTTTTCCGAGAAAACTTTTTGCAAAAAATCAATGCCAAAAGTCTGTAAAGTTTAGTAAAATCTGGATCCTCATCCTAATTTCCAAGAGACTACTTATGATACCCAGGGTACTGCAGTTAATATGTACCTGTACAGCAATTAATAGACTTTCCACCACTTACTGGGTGTCTGGATTTGACCTTTAGGTTCTCATCTTTTCGAGGACAGTACCTACTCCTTTCTCACTGGGTGCCCAGGGCTAAGGGTTACTGGTTCCCTCTGCATTAGCCACCACTACTGAATCACTGTTGCCATAGATACTCCTACAGTAACATTATAGTTTCCACAAAGATGCTTCAGCAATTTACTCTGGTGATTAAACTGCAGCCATTTATTGCACAGAATAAATAACAGGGCAATGGTGAATTATGGGGCTACGACTCCATCGATGGGTCCCGGTGACATCATAAACCACAAGAACCAAGCTCGAGTCATCAGAACTCCCGAGATGGAATTATAAGCTCCATCATTCAAACTGTGCTCTTTAAAGATATTTGATATAATATATGGAGCCAACAAAATGAGAGAGGCAGAGACAGACCGTCAGGCTCTCAGGCCAACCACGTACTCTCCTGGCCACCCCATGTCTGCAGCCAAGATTGGTAACAGCTGCCACAGCGCAGGGAGAGACAGACTGCCAGGCATTCAGCACAGCCAGGTACACGTCTGGTTTTGGGAGTGCTGCTCACGATCAATGCTGCCTGTGGGACCGCATGGCTCAGCACGCAAGCAGAGTTCTGAACCCTGCAGCCTGCCAGGAGAATCTGGATTCCCAACAAAGGTCTCTGGGAGCACTGGTGTTGCAAACTATAAGGAGAAGAATAAACACGCATGAAGCACAGGCTTCGTTTTGTCTGTCAGTTCCTTTCTGTTCTATTAGGCAGAGTGGGGTCACCTCTCTCCCAAGGTCCAACGAGCTCCAGAGAGCGGGCTCAGGTTTTAAAGAGTTAGAGCAATCTCGCATCCAAGCCCTGAAGTAGCGTAATGATGTTTGCCTCGTGGCTCTGCATCCTGATGGTATCAATGAAAGATCTTTTTTTAGAACAGACCAAGGCCATTTGCTGGCCAAGAATTTTCTTTTCTCTTAGAAGGATACAGGGCCAGGTTCCGAGCAAGTTGTAAACTGCTGACATTGATTTAAATGAGCCGAGGCTCTGGCTCCAAGCCTACTGCGCTGGGATAGCGTATACCTGCAGCTGATGACTGCGGCGTTTGAGAAACATTGATTGCTTTGTACGTTCTGGCCCTTTAGATGTCATTTAAAATACTGAAGTATCACAGAACAGAACGATCTATAAGATTAGTGATAGCAGATGGATCTTCTCACTCGTAAAAGTTGTTTGTTTGACTTCAGCGCTTACCAAAAGTTGTATTTAGCAACTAGCAAATGTGAAGCTTTTTTTTCTATTTTGAGAGCTTGATGCAGTCAGCTTTTTGTTGCTTGGTGCATTTGCTAACATGGAAGACATAATCGAGTCATTGCGGGCTCACTTTCTTTGTTGAACAGCTCTTCAGGCTGCGAAAGAAAAGCCCTGTGGGAAATGACAACAGACCTGCCAAAGCAGTACTGCACTGGGCGAATGAAATGGTGAGCTCTGCCTGGCCATCTTCTCCCTCTCATCACCATTTCTCAAACAGAACTTTAGGATCAGGGAAGTTAAGACTCACTCTTCCTCTAGCGATTCCTCTTTAAATATATACTTAAGGGTAGCATTTTAAAAATCACTCATCATTGACCTAAAATGTGATGCTATTTGAGGTCAATGTTATATTTTCCATTGGGGACAGTTTGACCAATGTTGAGTACTTTTAAAATTTCCGCCCATACGTATGTATGCAGAGAGAGAGGGA